>NC_056741.1:693829885-693849885 GCF_019279795.1 Protopterus annectens
TGCACAGAAATTCTAAAAAGTAATATGTAGAGAGACAGCCACAACCTCAGTTGAGTTACTATTCAGTGAAAAACACAAATAAGTAAATTAAATACAGTACTATATGCAAGATAGCAGAAAAAAGTGTACTTAAATTCACTTATACATCCAGCTAATTTCAGGTAGATGTTAGCCAGCCAAAGCTCTGGAGAGGATGTTCTTGATGGTTCCCCCTGTAGAAGGCTTTGAAGGTGGACTGAGACAGGTTTGCCTTCTTCAGTTTCCATAGGAAGAGCAGATGTTGTGCCTTCTTGGCTCTGTGGCTAATATGAGCCAACCAGAATAGGTCATCTGAGATATGCACCCCCAGGATCCTGGTATCTTTGACTCTTTCCACTGCCACCCCCTTAATTTCCAGAGGTTGATGTATCTCTTGAGTCCTGATGAAGTCCACTATTAATTCTTTGATCTTGTTTACATTTAAGGCCAGATTGTTGCTGTCACATCAGCCTATCAGATGCTCAACATCATCCCTGTAGGCTGCTTCATCACCATTTCTGACAAGAACTACGAGAGTGGTATCATCCACAAACTTGATAATTTTGTTGGATTTATGCTTGGCCATGCAGTCATGCACCAACAAGATAAACAGCAGTGGACTCAGGACGCAGCCCTTAGGGACACCCATGCTTAATGTAATACTGACTGAACTGTTATTTCCCACACATGTTTTGGGGGTCTGTTGATGAGAAAGTTCAGTATCCAGTTACAAAGGGAGGTGTTGATGCCCAGCTGGATCAGCTTTGATATCAGCTTTTGGGGGGGTGACAGTGTTAAAGTCAGAACTAAAATCAATGAACAGCATTCTGACATAGCAATTCCTGCTCTCTAAATGTGCCAAGGACTCATGAAGTGCTATAGCTATTGCATCAGCTGTGCTGAGGTTAGATCTATAAGCAAACTTTAATGTATCCAGTGTTGCAGGTAGGCTTCAAGAGATATGGCTCTTGATCAACCACTCAAAACACTTCATTACTGTTGATGCAACTGGCCAGTAATCATTTAGACTTGTCAGTTGGGATTTCTTGGGTAAGGGAATGATTGTCATATTTTTGAAGCAACTAGGTACAATGGTTACTTGCATGGATGTGTTGAATATATCTGTTAGTACAGTGGATAGTTGGGTATCACAGTCTCTTAGAAACCTTCCCATAATATCATCAGGACCAGCTGCTTTTCTTGGGTTTACTCATCTCCGGGTCTGCAAAACATCAGATGTTCTTAGACATAGCACCTCCTCACCCTTTTCGATAGGGAGCTTATTTGGCACAGTGTTATCCATATCAAATCTGCTGAAGTAGGTGTTTAGTTTGTTCAGAAACTCTGTGTTGTCATCACATGGGAAGCATGCAGGCCTGTAGTTGGTTGATTTCTATGTTTTCATCACATGGGGAGTACACAAGCCTGTAGTTGGTTAAGGGATCAAGAACAGAGCAGTTCTGCAGAACCTCATTGGTTCCTTTAAAATAAGTGTATTATGCTTCTGGAGAGACGTCATAGTGATCCATAGGATAAATATAAACATTCCTACATGGAAAGAGACAGAGGGAACATACCAAACCTAGATATTATAGAGGTTTGCACTACCACTGAAAAGACCTACTTTATAAACATCCCTGGACAAAAGAAGTTGTTGTTCTGAATGGGAAGTACAGTGACCAAGGAAGAAATTCAGAACAGAGAGAGTCAAACATAGGCACTGAGGCCAAGAAAACAGCAGGGTAGATAACAAATCAAGTCTGATAGATAAGACCATGAAGAAGATTTGGCCATGTCTAAGTTTCATTCTCTGGCTGCTATATGCACTTGACCCTATCCCCCACCTCCAAGTCCTGAGCTCAGGGGTACCTTGCTTGGGATAAGTCAGGAGGTTGTGTAGCTGAGAGCAGGGACTTCATTCATAATCTGTTAGAGCTCATGTGGCCTCAAGATGCCAAACTAGATCTGTCCTTGAAAGGATTAAAACATCCCGTCTTCAGGTTATTAAAGTTATTATGCTTGAGACTGCTGTAAGCTGCACCTGCTGCATCCACACAAGGAATTTTTACCTGTGCTTCAACCATATTTGACTAGATGCTACACCAGAGTAGTTAAGATGCATTTATTTTAAGTTTTATCAATTTTCACTGAAGGAAGTTGTTTCTGAGTTGTGCATAATCACCTGGAATAAATGTCCTGTCTGAAGTGTGTATAATCACCTGGAGTAAGTGTCCTATCTGAAGTGTGTATAATCACCTGGAGTAAGTGTCCTATCTGAAGTGTGTATAATCACCTGGAGTAAGTGTCCTGTCTCAGGTGTGTATAATCACCTGGAGTAAGTGTCCTATCTGAAGTGTGTATAATCACCTGGAGTAAGTGTCCTGTCTGAAGTGTGTATAATCACCTGGAGTAAGTGTCCTATCTGAAGTGTGTATAATCACCTGGAGTAAGTGTCCTGTCTGCGGTGTGTATAATCACCTGGAGTAAGTGTCCTGTCTGAGGTGTGTATAATCACCTGGAGTAAGTGTCCTGTCTGAAGTGTGTATAATCACCTGGAGTAAGTGTCCTGTCTGAGGTGTGTATAATCACTTGGAGTAAGTGTCCTGAGGTTGTTTTCCTTTATATTAACAAGGTTGAACAGCAAGTGACTGTTTGTTTCTCCCTTGCTAACTGTGTTTGAGTAAACATAATATCAACGTTTGTAAGCCAGCATTTTGTATGCCTTTTCTGAAGCATATAATCATCACCCTTGCTCTAATATATAAATAAGTGTAATCTCCCAAGGCTATGTATTCTGTGTAAAATACTAGAAGGAGATACTGTTCTTTAAAGGACTCCAACGTCTGCGAAATAAACTATCATTGTGTTTATTGTCTATCACTTCTCCTCAAATTTTTAAAAAAAGATTTTGATAACTGTTTTCATACATATATGTACATCACCATTAGAAAGGACTGAGTGCTCCCTCCAAGCCTCAGGAATTATCCTCTAAAATATTATGAACCTATGAATGAAGTGGTGTGAAAATTGGCTCTAAGTGATGGTCACAGTTGATGTGACATCCCCACCCCATACACAGAATGGTGAAAAATGTGGTTGATAGTGATGATGACAATTATCAGCAAGATTAGCAAACTTGTATGGCATATGGTAAGACTGGCAATTCAGGAGGCCTGCACAATGACTCCTAAATGTATCCTAGATGACCTTTCAAATGACTGATTTTGGACAATGTACACTAAATTTAATTTTTTTTCACTACAATTAGTGATACATTTCCTGAAAAATTCTGTTTCATATTACAAAACAAGATAACAACCTTTATGCTCAGACTGGTGGAACAGTTCATTATTTTAAGACTACTTTTTCTATTGACAACCTCCTTCAACTATGGTAGATTTGTATCACCTAATTAACACTGACATTAAGAACTGGCACTGGCAGATAAACAGCCAGTTTACAGATTGTGCTTTTTTTTCTTTTTTTTTTCTTGTTCTTATTTGCTTATACTTGTTTATATTGCTGATTTGTGTCTACTAACAGGTTATCATGTGTATTAACTTAGTTTCTTCATAGCTTGTTTATTTATTAGTTTAAATGTGTAAAGTGAGTAAATCAACTGGTCCAACAAGAGTTTTCAGCCATGACCTAGTCCTAGGCCATGTGGCAGTAACAGCTGTCTAAACAATATGTTTAAAACAGATTACCAAGTCATTTGGGTTTCAAACCGACATTTACATAAAAGTTACATCACAACCAATATTTTCAGTTCAATAATTACTGTAGCTGTGATTTTACTTTAATATTTACACAAATTACTGCATTCTGTATAATGTTACCAGCAGTAACTCTATTCATTTATAACCTCATCTGAGAATCACAGTGGACTTTTTCAACTGTGTGATTTCCATATTTATTTCACACAAAAATGTTCTTTCTATGGCAGTTACACCAACTTCATATGAGCCTGTTTACTACAGTCACACATTTTTAATGATGTTCCTCCGGCATCAAAAATCTAAATTTGAAATTATCTTGAATTTATAGTTAAAAGTGATCGTGAACAACACTGATGGTGATCACTTATTCCTGAATAATTATCCATTTAAAAATCTTCAGATTTGCTTGTAAGATAGTATAACATCCTTAAGGTCTAAAGTTAAAAAGTAAAGACAAAGAGAAAACATTTCCCCACTTCCCAAATGCAAGGCCACTTTTAAATAGAGTTTATTTTTGTAGAAAATTATTTTAAATATCCTGGCACTGTGAGCCTCTTATTATATGAACTGTAATATTGCAAATGTGGTGTCAGTAGCCTGCTGTCACAATTTGTTTATGTTTTGTATAACAAGACAACTAGGAGGCGTATAATATGTGTTCTTCAACATTCCAGGGGCATTGAACAGATTAACTTAAGAAGCTCACTCATTTTTAACCATTTCATATCCAGTGTATTGTCTGTTTCTGCAATGAGGTTAAGTACAACCTGTATATATGTTTTGCAATTTTTGATGTGTTAAAAGCTTATTTCGGTGCCAAGACATAGAATGTACTACATCTGGGAGGTGGACTGGGCTGCTAATACCTTTAATTAAGCAATAACCCACATCTGGGTGTGGGTAATGCTGGATTTACCCACAGTTGGTGTGGTTTGGGCACGATGGCGAAGTCCAAGTGGCCAAACAAAGACAACCGTGGGTAAATCCAGCATTACCCACACCCAGACATGGGTTATTGCTATTATACCATGACATTATTTAAGAAAAAAAATACTTACTTTTCTTAAATAATGGCATTGTATAATGCCTCCATGCTGCCCTTCCGCAGCTGTCCGGTATCCTGGAGCAGTTCTGATGTACTGCGCATGCATATGCTTATGCAGTACATCAGAGTGGAGTGTAGAGGAATCAACTGAGAAAGGAAGATCTCTGTTGCTTTTTTAAAGTTGTCTCACTATGTTAAATGAGTTTAACATAGTGAGATATCTTTAAAAAAAGCAACGGAGAATGGAAGATCTCCGTTCCCTTTTTTAAAGCTGTCTTGCTATGTTAAACGAGTTTAACATAGCGAAACAGCTTAAAAAGAAGCAACAGAGAAAGGAAGATCTCCGTTGCTTTTTTTTAAGATATCTTGCTATGTTAAACTCATTTAACATAGTGAGATTACAGCAACAGAGCTCTTCCATTCTACGTTGCTGCCTAACACAAAAAAAGTAAAGACTTATACTAATGGAAAAAGTACTGGCGACCGGACCTTTTTCCATTAGTATAAGTCTGATTTACAACAGGGACGCTGACCAATCAGCATGCACATTTTGGAATACTAATGGGGGGGGGTCATTGTATAATTATTAATATTTCCCCTCCTTGTCTATACTCTTTGTATTATACCTTCGACTGTATCGAAAAAAGACTTTTTGGGCCCAGTACACTCACCTTTAAAAAACTACAAATATGTATACATGTTCAAAAACTTACATACTGTGATAAAAAATCCACATTAGTTTCACTGGGCTAGACGTGTTACTGTATCCATTACAAGGGTAATATAAGTGTCAAGGTTTTGCATAAAGAATTGGAAGGAAAGTTCTTACAAGATTTATTGAAAGTACTAGGCAGGAACCTTAGAACAGGAAACAAAACTGTTGGAAAGAAGGTATAAATAAGGAAGGTGTCTTAATTTGGATATTAGAAAGAGCCTTACAGTACTGAAGAAAGAAAGCAGGACTCTTCACTAAGCAGTGCTATTGGAAAGATGAAAAAGGTGGAAGTGTTTTCCTTGGGCATCTCCAAAATTCCTAGTTTGAAGGATTAAAGAAAGAAAGAAAAAGGGAATCTTGTATAGCTGTAACTGATAGTGAAGATAATGAGGATAAGGCTACACAATACAATTTATATAATAGTAATCAGCCTATGGCTAATACTAATCAGTGTATGATTAACTCATACAAAGAGTTTCATCATACTTGGTATTTGAGGTCCATTTAGCAAAAGCATGACTTCCACTCCCACATCTCCCTACCTCAAGTTTTAGCAGAAGACCTGTATTACCTTAACTGGCAGATATCTCTTGAACAGGTTGTTAAGGCTGTTTCTGCCCCCAAAGGAAAAGCCCCAGGTCCAGATTGCCTTCCTGGAGAGTTTTATGCCATTTTTTTCAGGACATTTGGCCAAGAATTATTGACCCTATTTTATTAAGTACAACCTGTATATAAGGTCATCAGATTCCTTCTCTTTATCAACAAAGATTTCATTGATAATTTTTCTTCCTAAGCAAGGACATGACCCTCTTTCACCACTGGGTTATTGATAGATATGTCTCTTATAGACTGAGATGAAAATGTATGTTAAATGAAGAGATTTAAAGCTAAGCCTGGGGGTGGGGGGCTTATCAGGTTATGGTTAAATATATCTCAGTTCAGTAAGAGCTTTCTTCTTGATGTTTGAAAGGCATTTGACTTTGAAGAGTGGGCATTTATGTGGGAACCCATCCACAGCTATAATATTTGTGGTCCATTCTTGGACAAATGCAAACTTTAATCCTATGACACAGGTAGGGATGAATGGTTTTGCTTTACCGTCTTTTTCACTGCAGAGAGGTATGACAGGGATGTCCCCTCCCTCTCTCAACCATATTTTGCATTAACTATTTGAAACTCTGGGGGTCTATATTAAGAAGTGCCATGGTCTGGCTTGTGTTACGATATCTAATAATATCAAATACTCTTTGTCTTGGTTTGTAGATGACTAAGTTATTTTTGTGAGGGAACCAGTTGAATGTTTACCAGGATTGCTTCAAACCCTGCAGTATTTTGCCAAGATATCCAGATTGCCATTCTATCCAGGGAAGCACACTGTATTTCTCTTAAATATGTTAGTGGAGAAGCAAAAGAAACACTTAGAGTAGTTAAAGCTTAAGGTAGTGATGCAACATTCTTATATGGATATTTTGTCAGTAAAGGTATAAGACCCTCCGTGGTTAAATCAAAACCCTACTCCTGGACACTTAGAAGAAAATTTAGAGAAATGGAAAAAGTTGTCCCTACCCTTTCATACTATCATTAAAGTGGTTAAAATGTTTTGCCTACCAAAACATGTTTTTTTTTTTTTTTTTTGCTAAGCATAGTCCTTTTTTTGGGTAAAATGTAATTTCCCAAACAATATTAAAAAATTTGTTATGATTTATTTTGTGGGTGGGGAGACCAAATCACATTGTCAGGAGGGTATTGGCTAGTACTACAAATTCTGGGGGTTTAGACCTCCCAGATATCTTCAGGCATACTTAAGCAGTTATAATTACCAATTGTTACAGGTTAGAGTGCTCCCCCACCCCAGATCAGGTCCCTCTGGAATTGCAGGTCTTATAAGCTTTCCCCCTCACTTGTGAGAGAGGATGGTATAAACAGGATATGGGATCCTGGGGGTGTATAAATATTGCTAGGCTGTGTTATCAGGTTGGAAAGCAAGTTTCTTTTATTGTACATGGGCACAGGTCTGGGACGACCCATTATTCCATAGATAATACACCTCTTCATTGGAGACCATGATGTGATAATAGAATTTTGTTAAACTTGTAAAACTTAATTCATTCCAGAGCAGCACATTCTTGTCATATCAAGAATCTAAAGAGAAGTTAGGCCCTGCGAACATCAGGTTTTGGCAATTTTGACAGTTCAGATCCTTATCCACTAAGCACATTGCCCTGAGTGCATTACAGAAGGGCAGACCTTCCGCCTGAACTGGAAGCTACATTTTGGATGAGACAGTACCAAAAAGTACTGTTAGCATCTATTTACATTCTTTTAGTATCTCACTATTTAGGATGGGAAGATTCCTTTAGACTGAAATAGGAAACAATGTTGAACAAATCAATTCCCAGATTATAGTGTAACTCAATTTTGACAGCAGAGAAGGATTATATGGATGATCTTTTTATGGCTGTTATATAATGTAAACTTACACCAATAGCAGCACTCCCCATTAAGAATATCTCATAGGCTAGGGACAGCAAGCTACTGCTGGCTTTGTAATTATCAGAGGCAGGATACGTACATATTCTGTGGGAATGTAGTCACTGTACACATTTGGAAAGATATCCAGGATGTGGCTTTGTGGGCTTTACAAGCTTGTCTTCTGGACATTGATAATCATGGATTATGACTGTTAGGTATTAATGATACAAAGGTCCTTCTGTGAGGAACACAGAGGATATGGCTGAGGCAATTAATGTTAGTACTTAACCTTTAAAGAGTGGCACATGGGTATGAATGAGTTTTTTTCTCAACTTTCCAAACATGAGGGCAAATTATATTCACGTGTCAAACAATAAAGACATGCTCAGGAACTGCAAGAATATTGGCCTATTTTTATATTATGCATTTCTACTCTCAAGTAACTTTTCATATAAATTATTTTTTGTAAAATTTTCATTAGACATGTTTATGTATTGCTTTTATTAGACAAAATTTATTTTTTTTTACTTTTTTCTCTGTATGCTTCTTTCATTATTATTTGATATGAGCTTTGGTGCATACTATATATTTTATAAGCTACACATTCCTATGTTGTAATCTGTATATGATATCCGCTAATGACAATAAAGGAGATTTCAAAAACATTATTGAAAACTATCAGTTTTGTGATGTCATTTCAGGTAAATTAGTGTTATGCGTATGAAATGTCTGTGCCCCATTATTGAATCATTTGTTGCCCTAATTATTGTTTTAATTTGCACAACATAATTTATTTTTCAATTATCTGTATGCAGTTCTTAGCATGGTATGTAATATCTCAAATAACTTAATATAAAAACTGCGCATCCTAATTGTGTGGCTCTTTAAATTATTTTTTTGTCTTTATTTGATACTGAGTAAATAAGTACTAGCATACAATGCAGAACAATCTATCTGCAAGCCATGGCAAAGAAAATGTGTTATCCACATGTGAATGATCTTTTTGCATTATTGTTTTATGTTAGGGTGCCATACTGATTTCTATCTCTGTTGTTGATGTCAGTTTATCATGAAATGGACCTAAAAATGTCTATAACCCTGTACACAACTGAACACATTAATTATACACATATTAAAAGTTGGAGCCAACAATTCTGATACTTTCCTCAGTTTCTAACTGCTAATAACCTTCATCATGTAGTCCAGGGTTTGATTCCCTCAGCCTCTCAGTGACTGTAACATATATTCCAATATTTTTTTTTTCTTGTTGAAGTACAATAATGAAATCGATTCTTGCAGGCATCAGTGCACTACCTCTAGACTTTAATTTAGATGTCTGACATATCATCAATCAGGATGAAGATTTTTTTCCTGTTGAGAGTACTTGAGTCAAAAAGTAAAATCCATTATTACCCTATTGGCCCTACTGTGTGACTCTGAGAACTTGCATTCAGTATTGTTATACATTAAAGCCTACCTTATGATACTGGTGGATATTATAGTTCTTAAATGAAAAGCTATTGAAATACATTTTATGTATTGAAAGAAATTAAAAAAAAAACATAAAAATGCATCTTAATACTTGCTTTAGTAATAGGAGAGATCCCAGAGAGAGAACAACATAACACAACAATTCTTAAAGACATGCATGTGTGAAGGGTTGAAAAAAAACATGGTGTGTCTGTAATGGACAGTTTAAAATTGAAGAAAGTTGTATACACATGCACATGGAAATATACACACGTAGTATACCAGTACAGAACCATTGCTATTATTTGAGTTAAGTACCACATTTTGTAGTTCTGTGTACAGCAAAACATTTTTTTAATTGGTCTGGGCTTAAATTTGTTTGAAACATCAATTGTACTACAAGGTTGGTTAGTAAAAAGGAACAATGTATACCCTAATTAGGTACACATTCCCAGAAACATTATTACAATTTCATAATGCAATATATCCTTCAACTGCATAATGTTAGAACATTTTTACTTGATTTTTTTTCTTTTTTTCATTTCCCTGTCTCTCACTACTTCATTTCTTTAAATTATTTTTGAAGCATCTTTGTTTATTTTTTTGTTTCAATTATTTTGGTAACCACATAGGTGGGCTGGTCCAGGGACCTCTTTCAGTCATGACACTGACACAAAGGCAAAGACAACAATATTAAATATTGCAAATATATTAAGATGTGACATTAAAGACAGCAGATGTAAATACTAGGAATATATTAGAATCTGATATGTGTAAACAAAGTTTGATTCTTTGCATTTAGCATCAAAGCCAAAAATGCAAATTATTCAATGGATGTAATGCATTGGTCCAAATAATTCAATAAAAAATAAGCTTTCAGATGTACTTTTTACAATAACTGCACTAGGCTGATCTTAGAATGATAACAATCATTTAAGTAGCTGGGTTCAATGTACTTTGATTAAATAACTGTGACAATGATAAAGAAAAGAACTATCCTGGCCTTTAACTGTCTGTAGTTTAGATGTAAGTAAAGTTTTCTCTGATTTGGAGGTATAAAGTTAATAACATATACCTGAAAGGGAGTCATTCCAGTTGAAGAGAGATTTTGGAGGAGCTCCCTTCATCAACTGCAGTAATATAATACTTTTTATATATTATGTGATGAAGTACTAATTTTTAGTTTATTTAATTTTTTATTTTTACTTTATTTTATTTTAGGTTATTTTTGAGACATGGACAACAGTTGGAATAGAAAAGTCTGAATCTGAGGGTATATAAGATGAGGCAAACTCAAGCTTGGGAGGACAGCCAGTTGGCTTTTTTCGTAAGGTAAGGTAACAGTGTCCTGTTGTTGTGCTAAGTTAGTGAATCTATAGACTTCATTGACTGGTATCTGCAGTGAGCAGGAGGTCTGGCTGGAGCCGAGTTTGATTTGAGGAAGGGCATGTTCTAGTCAAAGTATGTGAACATTTGTTGCCAAAGACCTACAAGGCTGGGTTGGTAAGATGATTGAGTTGTCCTTAAATGTTGGGAAATGTTACTGCTTTGGCTAAAAAATATTTTATAACTCATTATCTCTGTCCTTACGATGCTACATGGTACGAGAAAGGTGCTCTTCTGTTCCTGAATCTGTATTGTTCCAAGGCCTTGTTTTGTAACTGTGGCACAATGCTACATGGTACAAGAAAGGTGCTCTTCTGTTCCTGAATCTGTATTGTTCCAAGGCCTTGTTTTGTAACTGTGGCACAATGTTACATGGTACAAGAAAGGTGCTCTTCTCTTCCTGAATCTGTATTGTTCCAAGGCCTTGTTTTGTAACTGTGGCACAATGTTACATGGTACAAGAAAGATGCTCTTCTGTTCCTGAATCTGTATTGTTCCAAGGCCTTGTTTTTTAACTGTGGCACAAATGACTTTATGGACAGCACCTTCCCATATCTTTTGCATTGCTACTGCTTAGTTTTTTTTTTATTTTGTAGCATATTAACACTTCATCAAACACACAATCTTTAAGCATAGCATATTAGTAGTTCTGTATGCTGTGCATAAGGCAAGCATTACTTTCTATAAAATGCTGCAGTTACAGAAAAAGAATACATCTAACAAGTGGATCACTATACAAAAAATGTGGTTAATTATGTGCACCAACACCGTTTCCCTTCTTCTCTGCAACAAAGGCAGTAGGGAATAAAGTTCCATCACAGTAAGCATATTTATTTTTATTTTTTGTAGCACAGGCTGACATCAATAGATTGAGGACAACTTGAGATTTTGGGCAGTACGTGAAAAGAAAAAAATAATGGGTTCCCTCTTATATGTCAGACAGGGAGAGATGAATACCTCTGCTGAAGCACAAGAGCAGTTAAGCTTTTAAAAAGTGGGATAGCTTTCCCTTCCTTTGTCAAGGCAATGAAATGAAAGTTTAAAAAAGTACAAGCAGGTTTCTGCTACTTTAAACCAATCGAGAATCATATGGCAAAGCAAAACACACCCTCAGGATTGAGTTAAACTGTAGATAAGGTTAGACTTTTTACTTTACATATTGGGCTATTCTGAAAACTTAACTGTGGTTTTGTTTATGTTTAATTGTAATTGTGTTTACTTTAACTCCAGTGGCAAACTTGATTGAAGTGGGTCTGTAATTGCTCCTCTACACTGGAGCTAGTAGGCAAAAGTATTTTCCCCACCTTAAATGATATTATGAAAGGTGCTTGAAAATTGTATGATACCAAGCTTGACAGTTCTACCTGTTTATTATATTTTGAATTAAAACAAAAATGTTAAACTGGGCTAGCTCTGTGACACTGAGAGAGATAAAGACCATAATACTATGGGCTACCTAAGCTCAAGTAGATGCTTAGGTGGCTGCAGCATCTGGCAAGGGATGATGGGAGTGAGCAGCCATTGATAACTCACCCATCCTGGGGGAGGAAGGTGGCTCTGCCTCCAAATAGGGGAGATATCTTGTGGGAGTACTAGTAGCTATTACACAATGGAGTTCAACATAAGAAATCTAGCCAACAAAATAGTGTCTTCTCACTACCCCCCATCGGCAGTATTATCACCATAATTATATCTGCCTTTCACTAGTTCTCTGTTGTATCACATTCCTATTCATTATACATAAAATAGCACTCAATGCAAAATAAACCATGAATAAAAATTGTCAGTTCACCCTTCATTTAACAGAACTGACTACACCTCAGAAAAACAGTTTTGTAAACAGTGAGTCTGTTCTTTGAAAACAGGAAATAACTTGCTCCACTAACTAATAAGATTGTTTTGGAAGGTGTACTAGAAGCCGTTGTTCCTAACCACCCTCCAATAAAGAGCTACAGTGATAAACCTCTGTGCTATTTGAGAAGTGTTACAGGTACTTCTTAATTCATTGTGTTGTCAGTCAGCTGACCTGTACACTGTCACAAAGTGTCCAGAGGCAGTGGTAATACTCAGAACTGCTTTCTCTTCTGACATCGGGTATCCCCAGTCCTCCCTTGTTTTTTGGCAGCATTAATCTTGATAAGGAGATTCTAGGATTTTTAGGGAAAGCCAGTAGAATCATACTAATTGTAGACTATAATTCAAACAAAATAACTTGCTTTCCTCAATGGATTGGTCTCTGGCAAGCTGATGTGAAAAGTTGTAAAATAAACCCCAAAGCATTACCCTTCATAAATAAGTCTTTATTAAGAGACATTAAATTGCACAACCTAATTAAGCATAAGATTAATATAGTTCAAAAACTCTTCACCTCATTAGGTTTGTCAAACGCGCTCATTCTCTTGCAGCCCATTCACCTAAACCCAAATCTAAAATTGGGTAACAAAATGCTAAACCTAGATCAATTCCCTCAAACTAAAACCTTAACTGTATGGGATTTCTTTCAGCTTAAGGACAACTCTCTTAATGATATCAGAATAAAACTTAACTTAAATAGCAAATACACAATAATCTTGAGACAAACCAAAGAATTAATTTCTACCTTAGGATGCTTCCCAAATAAGTTACAAGAAGAAATAAACTTGACCACTTTATTCGTGAGATGTCTAAAAATCTAAAAGAAGATGCTTTCAATCACTTACAAACTAGTCTCTACAGCTAGATACCAATCCTCTGTTACATTTGCACAATATTAGAGAGACAAAAACCCTGACAGATGCTCATGTCTCCCAAGCAGTTAATCACACAAGCACTTTTGCCCCTTTTAAGAATCTATTATATACCCAGTTAATGATTAATAGTAATGCTTACTATACTCCATAATGTTTAAACTCTTTTTTTCCTAACACTTCACTCTTCTGCCCTTTTTGCCCCACAGCTAAAGTTGACCTCTTACACATTCTATGGTACTGTAAATATGCTCAGAATCTATGGAATTCCCTAAGGATCAAACTTAAAAAAATGGGCTATGGCAAATCCACTCTCTCCTGGGAATTTGCTATACTTCATATATGCCATGAGAACATAAACTCTACTGATTTCAGGATATAGATTGCTCTCTTCATGTTAATCAAGCTGTATATTACACAGAACTGGTCAGATCAATCTAAACTAGATTGGGGCAACTTTAAGAACATGGATTCTAAGTATATCTTATCTCATAAACTAACCACTAACAATGTGAATAAGCACCTGAAATACCTCAGGTTCTTGAGTATTACCCTTGACTGCATCTTAACATAGCAAACAATGTTTTTCTATAGTCATTGTCCTTTAGTAGTACTGCCACCAGTCTCCTCCTCATCAGAGTCTTACTCTGTTGTGTTCTCTAATGGTTACATGTATATAAGATGCATACAAAGATGAGAACCATCACATCTTGTTAAATGCAATTAGAATCCTGTCATTATATTGTAGCACTATTTGTAAATAGTTGTATATAGAAGTGTTTTTTTTGTGTGTGTGTTTTTTTCTTTTTTTTCTTTCTCTGTTAGTTTTTCCTGTATTCTATAACACTGTATAGTTATCTAATACATTCTGACTATGTGCAAAAAGCTACATTGTACATTAACAATGTTAATATTGTCATATTTCTCATATGTCTGTTCATCTCGCTCAGCTGTCCATCTGTGTCACTCTTCATATTGAGAAAACAAACTTTAAAGATACTTGTCTATTACTGACTTTGTAAATGGTTTGCCTTCAATGTATTATCATCTGTTACTGTGTATTGTATTTTAAAATTTGTTTAATGTAACAACAAAAAATAAAAAGAAAGATTTGAAAAAAAAGAACTACTTTCTCTTGATATTTTCTAGGCATTAAAAAAAAAACACCTAGAATTTCATACCGTTACCTGCAGCTAATTTCATATTTATTTAACAATATGTCACTAGAACTATGCAATCACATGGGTGAGCTGCAGAGCAAATAACCTGCCTTTCTACACATGGCAGCTGGTGACTTTAATAAAGCAGATCTGAAAGAAGTACTCCCACACTACCATCAGTATGTGGACATTCCTACAAGGGGTGATAGTATCCTAGACAAAGTGTACATAAACTTAAAGAAAGGTTATAAGGCTGTGCAACTTCCACAAATGGGAAAGTCTGACCATTATACCATCATGTTGCTGCCATCTTACAAATCTGCACTGGTTAGAGAGAAAACCACAAAGAAACAAATCAGGGTATGGCTTGAGGGGACTCCGGAGGCTCTCCAAGAATGCTTTGAAAGAACCAGCTGGGATATGTTTAAGGAGGCAGCCACAGTGAATCAGCATCTGAACATTGATGAATATACTGAGGCAATGATGGCATACATTTCAAACTGTGTTAATGGGGGTAACAAATACCAAGAGTATCACTATTAGAGCAAACCAGGAGCCATGGCTCATCCCTAAGGTATATGAGCTTCTGAAAGAGAGAAATGCAACTTACAGGGCTATGGACAAAGCAGCCCTAAGTGTAGCAAGAGGTAATCTGAGGAGGGGTATAAAGGAGGCTACATGGGAGTATGGCAGAAAGGTACATATCCACTTTGAAGACATGAAGGATGCAAGGAAACTATGGCTAGGCATACAGGAGATCACTGACTACAGAATCAGGTGAGCACAGTGTGAGGACAGCATCAAATTCCTGGACAGTTTGAACACCTTCTTTGGTAGATTTGAGGAAAGAAACAACAGGTTGGCACTAAAGCTACCCACTGATGAGAAGGGTGCATTACTCAGCCTCAGCACAGAGGAGGTAAGAAGATTGCTAAGGAAGGTGAACCCCAGGAAGGCTGCTGGCCCAGATATACTGGGCAAGGTATTAAAAGGCTGTGCTGATCAACTATGCACAGTGCTCAAGGAAATATTTAATACATCTCTTGCCATGGCAAAAGTATCCTCCTGCTTCAAGGAAACTATCATACCACTACATAAGAAGACCACTCCCTCCAGCCCTAATGACTTCAGACCAGTCGCTCTGACATCCACTGTTATGAAATGTTTTCAGCGGCTGATCAAAAAGCATCTTTCTTCATGCCTTCCTCCTGATTTTGACCCTCTGCCATTTGCATACAGAGCTAACTGATCCACGGCTAATGCCAAATCAGTAGTGCTACATGTCTCCCTTGAGCATTTAGAGGGCAAAGACAACTACGTGAGGATGCTGTTCATAGACTTCAGCTCTGCGTGTAATACAGTAGTACCAATCCAGCTGATAGAAAAACTGGCGCATTTAGGAATCAGTAAACATCTCTTTTACTGGATCCTGGACTTTCTGACTTAGAGACCACAGAAGGGGTGTTCAGGTAAGAACACTTCAAAGTGCAACACTATTAACATCAGAGTTCCACAAGGATGTGTTCTCAGCCCATTGTTATTCACCATCCTGACCCACGACTGCTATGCTAAGCACAAGTCCAACCATATCATCAAGTTTGCTGATGACACCACAGTCGTGGGCCTCATCACAAAGGAGGATGAAAGGGCATACAGAGAGGAGGTGGCATCTCTGATCAGTTGGTACGAGGGGAACAACCTTGACCTGAATGTAAGCAAGACCAAAGAGATTATCACTGACTTCAGGAAAAGAAGAACAAACCACCCAGTGCTCAGGATCAATAGTGATAGTGTGGAGAGGGTCAAGAGTACGAAATTCTACACATATCAGAGGCTCTCTCGTGGTCAGGAAACACCAACCGACTGGTCAAGAAAGTGCAACAACGTCTCCACTTTTTAAGATGGCTGAAAAAAGCTAAGCTTCCTCCTCATACTCTCTCCACCTTCTATAGAGGTGCAGCAGAGAGCATCCTCACCTGCAACTTCACATTGTGGTTTGGAAGCTGCACAGTTACAGAAAGGAAGGCACTACAAAGAATGGTGAGAGTTGCAGAGAAGGCAACAGGTTCCAGTCTTCCATCGATACAACATCTATATTTCTTAAGAAGCATCCGGAAGGCCATCTAAATTATACAGGACAACACACATCCTGCACATGGACTGTTTAAGCATCTGGCATTGGGCAAGAGATATCGCAGCATCTGCTGCAGGACTACAAGATTCAGTAACAGTTTCTACACTACAGTGATTAGACTTCTGAACTCGGGCACTAGTCCCAGAGGTCTGGATACATAATAAGTCAATTTTTATGTATTTGTACAATATATACTTACATATGTTCCAAGTAAATTCAATATTTATTTATTTAACTCACTCAAGTGAAAAATTAGACAAATAACTTGGACATTTCAATCTGTACTGTGTTTTGTATTTAAATAGGGTAGTTAATTTAACTCAAGAGAGGGTATTTTTTTCATATATGAGTACTGCTAAATGTCTTTGCTGTGTCTTGTGTGTATTGGGAGTAGTATTGTATTTGTTAGTAGGGTTTATTCCTCTACTTGCATGTGTTGTTTCATTTTCCTTTGAAATCTCAAAATTTGAGCGGATGCACAAAATTTTGTTTAGGCTACACGTGTGCAGTTGTAAATGACAATAAAGTATACTTTGACTTTGACTTTGACCATAACATTAAATGAGTTTAAAAACATACGGATAAAAATTCATATTTTGTAATGAAATTATGATCTATATTTTTATGTTAAAGTAAAATAAAACCACGTTTGCTAAAATGTCCCTGACATTTAGAATTTTCAACAATGATTTATCTGTTGTGAGGCTTTTCCTTTTTTTTTTGGATAAAATAAAGTTCATTTCACAGTTATGCAGGAGTTAAAACTGAATGGAATGCAAGTGGCAAACCAGTTTTGCAAGCTTTATCTCAACCATTCATCAAATATTTCACAAATTCATCAGCAGGGAAACTACATTCATGGTATGACGTACAAAACAAGATAATAAACCTCTGAAGGCTCTGCACAGTTTGAGTACTGGAAAAAAAAAAAGAAAAGAAAATCTAAGCAATAGTAGAAATTAGTCATATATTAGTAATTGTTGAAATGTTGTGACTAGTCAAAACTTTCCTATCTCTGTGAAAAATGCTTTATTCTGCCCCTATTCTGTAGTGATTTAGCAGAGCATGGGGTCTTGTGACTGACTCATCATTTAGAATTTTTAGTTGTTTAATGCTGGGAATTGTGATGCAATCTTACTCATTCTAGAGTGCAGTGAATGAGCTGGGTTCCCACTCATCTCCCACCCACTTACCCACCCACTCACACATTGGTCCCAACTAGTATGAAGTAACAGAATAGTCATAAAGTTGAATGGAAGTGGGTACATTATAAGCAGCATTCATTTAATGTGACTAACATTTCTGTTTCCCCCCACCTCTGTTCTTCTCTTATGTCTGTATTTTAGACCACCAGTTATAAAAATCTAATAACCTAACACAACAAATAATTCCTTGCATTAATTAAATCCACCTTTTTGTTGTTTCTTTGTTTGCTTTAACATGCAGAATAGTCTGTCTTAATAAAACATCCATTACTACCATTGAGAGCTTTAACAACTTCAAACACACCCTAACAAAAACATTTTCTATGTCATCAGACCTGTCCCTGCTCTTTCCCTAACAGGTGAACTCCAGTCACTCTCTAGGGGCTTCCTTTCTATCCCTAAAACAGGAATTTCATTTACTAACCACTAGAATATTGGGGGGTATATATTATAACATCGAAGTGTCAAAACTTTGAATGTTATAACATCGAATCTAAAACCACGAAAGCTGAAAACCCCGAAGACTGAGAACAGCGATTTTTTTCCCTGGGAAAAAAATCACTGTTCTAGTACAAAAGACGAAGCACACAAACACTACAAACTATTTCTAATGTGAGGGGGTTCACCCCCCAAACCCCCAACATGGGGGCTATGCCCCCACACCCCCCCTACTTAAATATACCAAATCCAAGATTGCACCACAGTGGAGGAAATAGCAAAGCAGCAGAAACAGCCCACCGAATTCTTTCCCTGGGAAAAAATTCGATGTTCTGCGGCTTTGATATTGTCAATCTTTGAGGTTTCAGGTTCAATGTTATAACATTCAAAGTTTTGACACTTTGATGTTATAATATAGACCCCATATTGGACTAACATACTTTCCATATTTCTACACCCTTAACTTTCCCATCCTTCTAAGCATCTACTTGCATCTAATGTTCTGATCCTCATTCTTTATCTTACTCCTACTGGATGTATACAAAAAAAATTTGCAATCTACCATTTCACTTTAATTTAGTACATGTTTTATTATTTTACCTACATCTCTGTACTTATTTTGTATTTATTATTATATCTACATCTCTGTACTTATTTAGTATTCAGTTATTATTAATGTGTGCTTTAATACTTGTTTTTTATCTTGTTCATCTTTCATGTATCACTTGGAAATTTTCTCCCCGGGCCCCTGCTGAAAATGGGTTCCTGACCCAGTCAGACTTTCCCGGTAAACAAATATTAAATAAATAAAAAGCAAATGAGCAGACAGTAGAATTGCTTTTCATCTCAGTCTGCATGTATGTGATAATTCTGATAATTTCCTAATAGCTGAGGAATGTAGGAAATCTAATGTGCTGCATGCGTATACGCATGCACACTCAACTAGATGATTAGCAGAGAGTACAGTATAGTATTTAGGACATTATAAATAAATTACTCTTAGAGAGAACTTAGGCAGATAAATGGACTGCTAGGTCAGAAAATTTACCTTATCATATCAGTAAATGACTGATGGTAGTATAGAGATGGACATCAAAGATATCATCCAATGAAAAAAGTAACTGTCGCAGCATACATTAGGAGACAGATAAGCCAATGGGTAACAGTAGTGAAAGGTGAACTGATAGGTCAGCCTGCAGGGAGGCAACTTGAGGCCTGAGGAATACAAAATGACAGAAAGCATCAGCATATGAGTGTTCTGTTGCAACACCACCACTACCTATGTAATGGATTCACACACCACAGGTAGAAGCCATCTGCCTCATGGCAACCACATGATCTTAACAAACAGCAATGCCATAATGAAGACGTGTAAGCATTGTCCTACAGTACTATACATCTGAACAGCAATTACTTGTACTCTTTGCCATCGGGGTTTCAGGTAGTGGCATAGAAGCTGAAGAAAATGTAGGCAGAAGGAATCGCTAATCATTTTTATCAGTTCTGCTGGCC
>NC_056741.1:693852385-693989885 GCF_019279795.1 Protopterus annectens
TTAGAGATCATCTTGCATTCTTATTAAAAACAAGAAAACTAGATTCAAGCTGGTATTGCTTGTCTAACCCAAGGTTTATGAAGTAAATAAAGATGAGTGCTTTCACTCTTGTCAGAGCTTCATCAGGTCTAAGTTATACATGTAACAAGTAATACATATTTTTCAATTTACCATAAAAATCAATGTAAATTACAAGGTTTACTATCAAGATCCTGCAACTGACTAGTGCAAGTGTTCATGTATACGACCCGAAATGTAAAATCCAATAATCGATCATTCACATAACCAATAGTGTGAATTAAGGAAAGTCGACAACTCAGGAATATCGACTTTACCAAAAATACCTACACTTCCGATTATGTGCTACAAATGTTTTGCAGGGGGGCTAGCCTCCCTGTACCACCCCCCCACCCCCTGCTACTTATATATACAAACTACGAGATTGCACTACAGTGAAGGAAAGGGTAAATTTCCCAATCCCCACTATAGTGTAATCTCCATTCAAAATAACAAATCCACCTGAATGAATGCACACTAGCATTCGCTCTTGTGGATTCGTCATTTTAAAAGTCAATGTTATGACACCTCGGGAAAGTGCCTTTCATCCTTCCAAGGTCATGTAACTGATATATGACATTTTGATGGCAAACCAAGTTACAATGAAGGCAATAATCCAACAGCAGATAAACAGATCACATTCAGTGACAGTGACTGGAACAGTGGTACACACCTAGTTTGCATTTTTATTGTGATTGGTGCTGTATACTCTAAGTACAAACCACCGTGTATTTGGCTGTTAATTAGTGTGATGGGTATAGTAACAAATAATGCAAATGTCTCGTCCTGTATTTATGTTATATTACTATAGTAAAGGATAACCAAACAGATGGCAGTGGGATTCACTTCTGTGACATACTGTGATGCTGAAGAGGAGGAGTACAGTGGTTATCTGAACTCAAAAAAGAATTATGCTGCTAAGGGCAGAGGTGTAATTAGAATTTGGCAACTATGTGTGAGTCTTAGTAGTATTTGAGAAAAAGGAATAAAGTTAATTACCCTCAGGGTTGGCACCAAGACAAGCTAAAAGAAAAAAACAAGTGTGAAGATGTGTGTGTGTGTGTGTGTGTGTGTGTGTGTGTGTGTGTGTGTGTGTGTGTGTGCGTGTGTGTGTGTGTGTGTGTGTATGTATGTGTGTGTGTGTGTGTGTGTGTGTGTGTGTATATGTGTGTGAAAATTACCAATCGCAGAGCACATAGGGGAGGGAAAATGGTAACGGTCAGTGATTGGCCTTACAAAAGGACAGAGTCAAAACAAATCAAAAAAATATAACTGCATGTGTAAGTATATAAAGACAAATATACAAATCTCTCTCTCTCTGTGTATATATATATATATATATATATATATATATATATATATATATATATATATATATATATATATATATATAAAATACACTGTTTTACTGCAATTGTCTGCTTCTTTGTTAAATCAACTGTTTTCACAAAACCTTTAGGGTTCCTATTAGATGACCAAAGACACATTCTATCGAATGTGTCTTGGTCGAACTTAAAACAATGAAAAGGCAAAATAGTGAAGCGGCTTTTAAGCAAATTCTTTCCCTGGGAAAGAATTCTCTTGGCCGCTTCCGTTAATTTGCCGTTTTCGGCACTGTAGTGCAAACTCAGAGTTGGTATATTTAAGTAGGGGGGGGTGTGGTGGGCAGAGCCCCCCACTTTATGTATTCTTTCAAATTTTTTTTCTTTTTTTTTTTTTTTTGGAACAGCGATTTTTTTTTTCCCTTGGGGTCGATTATTCATCGTTCGCTTTTTTAAGCATTCGATGATATAATATAGACCCAAACTTTTATGTTAGTTTCACTGTTTAAGTATTTACTGTATTTTTCACTGTTTTTAAGCTATCTGTTCTGCTTGTTCTGTTTTTCATGCAAAGCAATGTTTAAATAACTGATCTTTTAACTGCTTAAAACATTCTTTAGAGCCACCTTGCTGATTTTCTGCTGTTTTGAACATGTTTTTAGTTTCTAGAGCAGCATACTACCCTCACTTAGAATGATGCCACAGTATAAATAAAAATGATTTCAATAATTGGCTCAGTTTTTGATGTCATTCAAGGGGATCCAGTTTATGTCAGCCTAGGAAGCCATTGTCAACAAACCTCGCTGCTTTGCCAGAGAAGGTTTGTACCTGGCACCTCTAGGCTTTCAGCTGCTGGCAAAGGCTGTTCCCTCTCCCATAGTGCCCTTTTTAGGCAAGGTGTTTAAACAATATTACTAACATGAAATTAACCAATCAGAACAAAATACGTGTCATGCTGCTAAATGCTAGGATCTTAAACCAAAAACTGCACTCCTTGGAAGCACTTCTTTTACTAGAAGATGTAGATGTCTGGGCAGTCACAGATACCTGGTTCAATGCCTCAGAAAGTACCCCGGTCTCACAAGGCTACAATGCCTTCCACACCTTTAGACCATAAAATGAACATGGGAAAACCAAAGGAGGTGGAGTTTGAATCTATATTAGAGATAAATTCACTTCCTGTCTAGCTAGACTGGGCAACTCCATGGAGTTACTCCAGATCCAGGTTACTGTGGGTAAGAACCCTATTTAAGCCATAGCCAGTTATAGATCCCCTCCATGGGTCACAACACCCATGAAGCCTACTTGACCAAACTAGAGACAATCCAAATTTTACTGAACACACTGGTTATGGGAGTTTTCAATTATCCCACTATCAGCTGGGAAACCTACCCTAGCCTTAACTCACTAGTGCAAACTTCCTTGACTTTGTTAATTCAAATGCCCTGGAACAAATTGTCCAAAGCCCGACAAGGGGAACACATATTTTGGATCTGGTTCTCACCAACATCTCACAGCTGTTAAAGAGTCATTAGTTAAAACTTTCCACAAATCAGTCACTTTCGAGTTGGCACTAACACCAGAACTTACAAAGGGTGAAATCAAACTAAAAAACTTTACCAGGGCCAACTATACCCTCCTAGGTAAAGGTATAAATGCATTCCAAGCCCCATTCCAGGCTGGAATGTGGTAAATATGCCAAAGCTTACACTAAAGCCCTGTACAATCACTTGTATAAGTGTATAGACTCGGCCGTACCAGAAAGAATAAAATCCATAGACCCAAGTAAAAACAAGCTGTCATGGTGGATATCCAGCATCAACAAACTTTACAATAAATGCAAAAGTTGCTGTCCAAGAAAACAAAGGCAACCAACAATGGAAAAGCACCCTCCTCAGCCTCAACAGGCAAATAAGATAACTTATCAAATCCTACAAGGGCTCCTTTGAAAGAAACTTAGCAAGTACAGCCAAGGATACCCATAAGGCCTTTTACAGCTACATATGTAACCTAAAGGGTTGGACCGAAGCATGTGCAGGACTAGTGGCCAACAGTATCACACATACTGACCCTACCGAATAGCAAACCTGCTATCAGATAGGCTTGGTGAAAATTTCACTCCCTTATCCCCTCCTAACTTACAACAGATCTTCCTCCACACTCCAGCCTTCCCTACATATCTGAAGAGCAGGTCCTCAAAGCCTTGCCCAAGGCAAAAAACACAACCTCTATGGGACCAGAAGACATACCAGGGTGTCTTCTAAACAGGCTAAAACATAAACTACCATCACCACTAAATATTCTTTTCAGTCATAGCCTAACCACTGGCTTTCTTCCTGTGGAATGGAGTACAGCAACAGTTATTCCCCTCCACAAAGGTGGCCTAGCAACAGACCCAGGGAATTACAGACCTATAGGCCTGACCAGCCTAATCTGTAAGGCCATGGAATGTATCACTGTGGACCTCATAAATAATGGCATAGGTGAAGGCCAAACCCTGGATCTTACCCAATTCCACTTCATGAAGGGCCGATCCTGCCTCTTAAATCTGGTGGATTTCTTTGAAAATGTGACCAAGGCCACTGACGAGGGCAAATCTGTGCATACAGCATACTTTGATCTGGCAAAGGCTATTGACACAGTCCCACATTCAGGCATTACAATCGGATCGTAGTATCATAGGATCATAGGAGGTTACTAGGTTATTGGCCCCAGGGCCCTTAAAAGCCTAGACAAGTTCAACCCATGTTCCCAAGGGTGTCTGGTTCAAGCAGACACTAAAATCAGCACCTATTGCCCCTGTGCAAGAGGGACACAGGTGGAACCCCCAGGGTGAATTGTGAACTTTGTTTAACATAAATAGGAAGCTTGTTGTAAAAGTTGGGAAACCTCTCTGAGACAAATTTGTCTCTCCTGCAAGTTCTGTTGACATTACATACAAGGTTAAGGTCTTTTGAGCAAGTGACATGTGTGCCATTTGATTTGTGAATGTGCAACATTTCCATTAAAGCTGGGTCAAGATTGCTGTGTATGCAAGGCACAGGTCATCTCTGAGCAGTCTGTATAATACAGAGTAAAGTGACAATGATTACAATCTGTCAGCATAAGCCAGATCTTGAAGACCCTGAATTTTCTTTGTAAGGAACCTTTGTGGTCTCTCCAATTGCTGCAGGTGTTTGGAAAGGAACATCCCAAAGGGAGCTTTGTACTCTGTTATTGGGCTGATGTGGGAAGAGTAGAGGAGAGTTATAACCTCTTTTTTTTTCTGGAGACAATACTGTTACTTATGAGATGAGCAATATATAATTCCCTTCTTACCACTGTGTAAACATGGTGACTGAAGTTAAGGTTGCTGTCAACCTGTGTGCCCAGATCTCTCACCACTAACTGTGTGCTTAGGGTATTGCTATTGATGTGGTAGTTTGCAGGAACATCACCCTTGCTGAATGGGATTATAATGCATTTTTTGCATTAAGTTTAAGACCATGACTTTGGCACCAGGCATTAGTCTGCATAAGAACTTGCAGGATATTGACATTGTTAGCGGTTTCAATGATCGCTCTCAGTTTGTGGTCCTCAGCAAACTTTGTCAGCCACAATCCTTTAGTTTTAGCCTGTACTTCAGAGAAGTAGATTCCAAACAGTAGGGGTCCCCGAAACGATCCCTGTGGAACACCATTGGTTACAGGTTTGCTGGAGGAGGTGGAGTCCCCTATTTTGACCGTATGAGTTTTATCAGTGAGCCAGTTTGCAACTCACTTGGCAATGTATGGGTTGATGTCCATCTGGATAAGTTTGTCAATGATGCCTG
The DNA here is from genome assembly GCF_019279795.1 of Protopterus annectens. Taxonomy (NCBI): domain Eukaryota; kingdom Metazoa; phylum Chordata; order Ceratodontiformes; family Protopteridae; genus Protopterus; species Protopterus annectens. The sequence goes on from NC_056741.1 coordinate 693,857,576, forward strand.
AGTGGGGAATTGTGTCAAAGGCCTTGGCTAAGTCTAAGTAGGCCATATGCACAGATTTGCCTTTGTCTAGGGCTTTGGTGACTGTCTCGAAGAAGTCCACTGAGTTTAACAAGCATGATTTCCCCTTGACAAAGCCAAAGTGGGTGGGGTCGAGTGTTTGGAGATTTCCTATATCTCTGCTAATAAGGTCCATGATGATTCATTCCATGTCCTTGTAGATAAGGCTAGTCAGGCTACTTAGTCTATAGTTCCTGGGCTCTGTGAATGCACCTCCTTTGTGCAAAGGGATGACGGTAGCTGTTTTCCATTCCACTGGGACAAATCCAGTGCTTAGGCTATGATTGAAAAGTATGCCCAATGGTGATACTAATTCCTGTTTTAATGCATGAGAACACAGCCTGAGATGTTGTCTGGTCCCATATAGCCTGTGTTTTTGGCCTTGGAGAGGGCATTAAAGACCAGCTCCTTGGTAATACTAGATGTGGGGGGGGGGCAGGTGTTATGGATGCCTTGGGATATATGTGGTGGGGACAGGGGAGTGAAGTTTCCACAGGTTCTATATATGTAGTACCATTAACTATTAGTTCAGCACAAATCTGGGCCTTAACATTGAAGTTATGACTGTAACTAAAGAACATCTTATGGTTATCCTTAGTTAGGGAAGCTAATTTGGATTCATAGTTAGCTTTGGAGGACATCACTAGGAGTATTATTTGTTTGTTTAAGTTGAGGAGGGAGTGTTTCCTGTTTTGAGACCATTCCTTCCTACACTTAGACAGCAAGTTCTTTCTCCTATTTTATAGGATATTAATGGCATTGTCCACCAGTCAGGTTTGTTTTTTCTTGAAGATCTTGCTTTGGATATATCAGATATGGCAGCATTAATACAATTGTTCAGGTGCTTGCATAAAGCATTGGTGTATATACTTTGGCATAGGTGTCCATTCCATCAGTGGGGAGAGGGGCTATTAAGCTATTTATCCCATCACATAAGAGGTTTTAATTGGCCTTGAAGAAGGTTTTTAGTCTAGTTGTTGCTAAAGGGGGTCTTGTATTATAGTTACTTCTAGCAAGACTAATTTGTTGTCAGATCTCACCAGGGATGGACACACACTGGGGATGGTGCAGCAGTCCCCCATGTCGGTGACCACCAGGTCCTGGATGTTTGACCCCGTCGTGGGTGTGTCAACCAGCTGATCCAGGGCATTGGAGTTAACAAAGTCCAAGAATCTTTGGGCAAGTGAGTTAGAACACATATAATTTACTCAGTCTATGGACAGACAACTAAAGTAATCCAAAACCAGGGTGACTGGTTGTATCTTGATTGAGTCAAGTAGATCCAAGTAGGCTGAGTGGATGTCCTGATTCATAGAGGGGGACCTATAGCTGGTAATGACTTGCAGAGGGGTCTTACTTACAGTCAATTGCACGTGAAGTAATTCAACGGAATTGTGCTGTTTAACCAATCTAAGGGTGTATTTATATTTAATGAATATTGATACACCACCTACTTTAGTTCTCATGTTGTCAGTTTGTGGTCTGAATGTGTATAAGGAAATATAATCTCCTATAGCTGGGGTGCTCTCCACAGCCTTAAACCACGTCTCAGTGACTGCACAAATGTCAGCTTTTTCCAGGGTGAGGACTGCTTCCAGTCAGTGCAGTTTCTGGTATAGACTCCTAGCATTTAGCAGCATAACTTTGAGGTTGTTTTTAGAGGGTATGTTTACAATGGGAATTTGGTTCTTGTGACATTGCATAAAAAGGCACTATAAGGATGGCAAGAGCCTTAGCCAGTAACCAAAATCCCCGGGGGGACAGATGACAACCATCTCTTGCAAAGCATTGAGGTCTGTCGTCCATGTCACCCCAGGCTGACAGATACTGGATCTCCTTTGAATGACACCAGAAACAAATCCAATTGTTGAACCTAATCATTTTTTGTTTGTATTCAGTTATCATCCTAGGCAAAGGTAAAATGCTGCTTAAGGCTAGGGACATACCTGCCTGACACACATAATCAGAGAGCTCAGTCATGTCTTTTTTCATATTCATATATATATATATATATATATATATATATATATATATAAATATATATGTATGTGTGTGTGTGTGTGTGTGTGTGTGTGTGTGTGTGTGTGTGTGTGTGTGTGTGTGTGTGTGTGTGTGTGTGTGTGTGTGTGTGTGTGTGTGTGTGTGTGTGTGAGTGCGCCCATGTGTGTGTGTGTGTGTGTGTGTGTGTGTGTGTGTGTGTGTGTGTGTGTGTGTGTGTGAGTGTGTGTGTGTGTGTGTGTGTGTGTGTGTGTGTGTGTGTGTGTGTGTGTGTGTGTGTGTGTGTACACACACACACACACACACACGCATACACATATACATAAACATACACAGATATAAAACAAAATACAAGTACAAATACAAACATGCAAGCATATACACACATACAGAGAGCTGGATTTACATATATGTATATATTAATGCACATGCATATGTGTATACATACACAAATACAGACATATGAACCTACATAAATGCATATAGATGCATATATACATAAGCACACACAAAAATACCATATAAAAAGGGGGTGAGTGTCTAGGTAATACATAAAGGAAGGTGTGTTATGTGAAATCATGTGCCTCAACTTATGCTTACCAATGAATTATAAAGTGCTTTCACTTCTTTCTGTTAATGAATTGAAGGGCTGCCACGGATCTCATTATGCTTGCATGTACTAAAGTGGTACTTCATACTACTGATTATGCATATCAAAATATGAACAGTTCAAGGTGACATTAAAATAATCATCAAATAGTTAGAAAAAAGATAAAAATTAAAAGTCTAATAAACTACATATGAATAAAATATTTATGCATATATATATATATATATATGTATATATATATATATATATATATATATATACATGTATATATACATATATATATATATATATATATATATATATATACATATATATATATATATATATATATATATATATATATATATATATATATATATATATATATATATATATATATATATATATATATATATATATATATATATATATATTTTTTTTTTTATGGGTTCCCTTCAAAAGCTCAAAATACTGAAATCTCGAATTTCAGTATTTCCAGCCCAAGAAGCTGAATCCACATAATAGCGAAAGTTTAGAAGTGCGAAATTCAAAACCTCGAATACTGAAGGTTTTGAATTTTGCGCTTCTGAACTTCCTCTGTGGTCATGTATTCAGGTAAGTGTGTGTGTGCTAAGGGGTTTGGGTAGGGGCTGTGGTGTGTGTCAGTGTGTTTTGTTGCTGTGACGTGTGTGTGCAAGGAGACTGTAGCTTGTGTGGTGGTATTTTGTGTGTGTTTGTATGTAGAGCCACCTCGGAGTGAGAATATTTAAGTGGGGGGGTGCAGTGGGGCTTGCCCCCTGCTTTCATGTTGTAGAGTGGTTGTGTGTGTTTGTGTGGAGGATGATGTGTGTGTGTGTGTGTGTGTGTGTGTGTGTGTGTGTGTGTGTGTGTGTGTGTGTGTGTGTGTGTGTGTGTGTGTGTGGTAAAACTGCTCCAGTATTCGAGGTTTTGAATTTTGCGGTTTTTAATTTTTGTTGTTATGTTGATTCGGCTTCTTGGGCTTGAGATACTGAAATTTGAGATTTCAGTATTTCAAGCTTCTGAAGTGAATCCATATATATATATATATATATATATATATATATATATATATATATATATATATATAAAATTAAGTATCTAGTACTAAAGATAAAAATGAAAATAAAAATCATTATGCATAGCCATGAAAAAAAACTGTGTGGCCATCATTAAAAGCTATGTTAAGTAAAAGTTGTTATGGTCCAGTTTCTTTAACTTGAGTTCAGATTGCCTTGTAATGGTCCTAAATTTATTATCTCTATTACTTGAAAAACAAACTTCTTGTAGTTCCTGCAGACCTCAGAATGTCTGAACAATGGGTTGTTGAAGATTTAATCCTGATGTCTGAAAGGTGTTTGGTCACTCTTATATTGAGAGGGTTAATTGTTTTTCAATGTAAAATGCTTTGCATTTTGTGCAGCTTTGTGCAGTTTGCCCAGTGCACTACAGAGTTCCTATTGCAGTTATATCTCTCATTGCAAACATTTTTTAGTTTGGACATATAAAATAGTTCTTTTGACTCATAAATGCACAGCATCTACAGGCTGGGGAGTTGCAGGGAAAGGTTCCTAACTGTAAATCTGTGGGTGCACTAATTCCTTTTACATTTTCTGCCCAGCTTCTAATGCTTCTTCCTTTTTGATGATCAAGGATGGTTGTGGGTCAAGAATCTAACTGATATTGCTTTTTTTAACCATTTTTCTTTTTATTACATGTGAATTGTTGGAATAAGTTAGGATTGTACTCCTTTTTATATTTGCCATGTCCTTCATTGATATTTGGTTTTGTGGCTTGTAACAGTTTCCTTCTGGAGGGGTTCACCAGATCTGGATGATTATTTTGTTTGATGAGTTTAATGGGTCCCAGTAAGTTAGCCACCAAATTGCAATTGTGTCATCTTTCCAGAAAGTCTTGCTGCAGTTGATCTAGGTTGGTGAGAAATTGGCCCATCTCTCCACAAACTCTAGCTACTCTCATTCCCTTGTGATATGATGCCATTTTTCTTAGTAATTTTGGGGTGCATGCTGTTAGCATGTAGAAGTAGATTCACTCATGTAGGTTTTCTGTACAGGTCATTTTTAAGATTCTCCTCCTTTTTGTCCTTACAGATGGGGATATCCAGGAAGTCCACCTTATCACAACTATAGTAGTTGGTGCAGTGTAAAAAGTCTGTGGTGTTTTTGATATAGAAGAAATAGCCAAGCAGCTTGTCAGGAGAGCCATTCCATGTGATAAAGATATCATCAATAAAACAATAGTAACAATCCATGTATTGAAATAATTCTGAGGAAAAGATGGTGTTCTCTTCCCATCTTGCCAAGGCTATATTTGCTAAGCTAGGTGTCATCTCAGGTCCCATAGCTATGCCCCTTGTTTCTTTGTATCATTTTTTTTTTTACTTTTTATGGCATTCTAAAACAGAATTAATTCAGCATATTCAGAACATAGCAAACAACTTAAGAATAAATAAAATTATATACAAAGTCCATAACAAAATATACATTATATAAAACCATCAACAAAACCATTAAAACTTATCCAATAAATCCTTAAGATTTAGCCATGACAAGTGTTTATGAGTAATGTTTGATGTTCTGATATAAGCAGTTTGCAATTTCATATTACATACATTTTTTGAAAAAACAATAAATTCATTAAATCAGAGGATATTTTTACTTTTCCAATTAATTGTGTTAACTTTTTTGCAATAGCTAGAAGGGACCAAAGGAGAGGCACTTGTATTTTTGGTATGGAGTCTGGGACTGGAACATTAAATAGAATCAAGGAATTTGTAATGGTACAACTGCCTGACCACAATGCCTCTACAACATTTTTAAATTCTAACCAAAATGGAACAATCATTTTAAATTCTAAAATCATATGAAGCCAATTTGCATTTAATACATAATCACATCTCCAACATTTTATATTTTTTTCTTATAAATTAAAGCCAATGTATGTGGTATTAAAAACTTCTATGTAGATATTTCCATGTGAAAAATTCTCCAAAAAAGAGATGAGGTGGCAGTACTTGTACATTTTAACATTATTTTTTGTATTAAAATCTGAAAAAATATTAATTCCTGTTGAATAGTTCCAATAAGATAAAGCAAATGCTCTAAATTCAACTCTTAAGATCCTTTAAATTATTGATAAACAAGATTTATTTTTGACCTTTTAGTTATCAGTCTTAGAAGAATTGTAAAATTCCAGGTTATGCTCTTTGAGTTCATAGATAAAGCAATTTGTATTTTATTATTAATAAATTCACAAATGATTTGTACACTTAACCAACTATCATTCATTATATTTTACCTAGCCAAAATATAATCGGCATTGTACAATTTATTGCCATCTAAAATTGGTGCCAGAATTTTAAGCCATTTTCTCCAAGATCTAGTATGTTATTTAGATTCAGTGATTCCAAACAACAGCTTCAGTGATTTATTAGTAAAGGCTATAGGAAATATTAGAACCATTAAATCTTTAACTTCTGGTATATTAACTGACATTAAAATAGTTTCATTAATCCTTTTCCAGTGTGCTGCATATGTAGAATTTAACCAATGACTCACTATATCTAATATAGCAAACTTAGCATATAATTCAGTGTTAAGAAAACCAATTCTACCTTCTTCCCAATGTTTAACATATCAGTCAAATGCTATTCTTGATTTTTAGGAAAACCACAAAAAATTAAGTAATATAGAATTAATTGTCTGGAATTTTTTTGACAGAAGCAAAATTAATGATTGTAAAAGAAACAATATTGTTGATAATATTACAGTTTATCAACATGAGTCTGTCTTCCATTGTGAAAACATTTTATTCCAATTATCAGTTATTTTTAAAATTGTGTCAATTAAAGATTTATAATTTGCTGTAGAGGATTCTTTCAGGCTAGGTTTTATAATAATTCCCAAATAATTGATTTGCATATTCTCTCAATTAAATCCCTTAAAGTTTTTTTAATGTATTCATTTTTTATTTATTAACAAACTTTCAGTTTTATTATGATTAAAGCTTAGACATGAAATTTTCTCAAAATATTTTATTGAACTAAGAATATGCTCTAACAAAGATTAAACATCCCCATTTTTCAATAGATTATCACCTACAAATAAATATATTTTAGAATTATAATTCTCTTCTAGGGGAAATCCCTTTATTTTTTTATTTTTGAATTTGATCTAATAAAATCAGCAAAGGGCTCTATTGCCAAGGCAAACAACAGTGGAGATAAAGGACATCCCTGCTTAGTGTCTTTTAGTATTTTAATAGATTTAGACAAAAATGGTCCAATTTTGACAGAGGATATCAAACTCATATAAATTCTATAAACTCTAAAGAAAAATTATATTATTTAAGTACTTTAAATAAGTACACCCAGTTAATGGAGTCAAAACATTTATCTAAGTCTAAGCTTAAAATTGAGAGTTCTTTCTTTTTCTTATTAGTTACAGCTATCAAAGAAAATTGCCTAATAGCATTATCTTGTACTTTCCTATTTGTATTGCCTAAACACAATATCTTAGCAGGGCAGAAATGATCAAGACAAAGAATTTTCACTGCAATGAACAAAGCTTTATTAGACAATACATTCTTACATTCTTACTATTAATGCTTGCCTGATATAGAAGTGTAAGAATGTATTAGACAATACATTCTTACACTTCTATATCAGGCAAGCATTAATAGTAATCTCAAACCAATTATACTTCTAAGTCATGCAAACATTAATATTACTATCAAACCAGCTATACTTCTATGTCAGTCAGACATTAATATTAATATCAAACCAGCTATACTTCTAAGTCAGGCAAGCTTTAATATTAAGTAAAAGGGAAAGGAAAAAGTTAATACATCACCGATAAAGTAATAGACTTCACCCTAGCCCACACTTTGACCAGGAAGCCCCCACTGCAGTCAGGTAAGAGACTCTATTGGGAAAATTCTGGGCAGCGCATCAACTCCATAGGTGAGGCTACTGCCAAACAACAGAGTCCCAGTTTTTATACCCTAGCTGTTTACCAGTTTTCCTGGGAACGTAACCTTAAGGGCTCAACAAAGACTTTCCAGAACAGACCAGAGATGTGTCCCAGGCAGGTATGTCCCTAGCCTTAAGCAACAACCTACCATCACCTAGAATGATGCCTCAATACAAACAGAAAATGATTGACTTTAACAATTGGCTTAGTTTCTGATGTCATTCCAAGGGTATCCAGTACCTGATAGCCTGGGAGAACATGACTGACAGACCATGATGCTTTGACAGAGATGGCCTTCATCTGGCTACCCCAGTCTTCAGGCTCCTGGCAAAGGCTCTTGCCTCCCCCATAGCACCTTTTATAGGCAAAGTCATAAGCACAAAATTACCAACATGAAAAATTATTTTAAATGAAATTTAAAGGTCATGCTGCTAAATGCTAGGAGTCTTAAAATGAAACTGCACTAGTTGCAAGCATTCTTTGCCTTGGAGGATGCTGCCATTTGTGCAGTCATTGAAACCTGGTTCAAAGTTGTGGAGAGCACCCCAGCCTTACCAGGTTACTCATCCTACCATACTTTCAGACCCCAAATGGAGGGCTACAAACCCAAAAGATTTGGAGTTTCAATATTTATCAAAGACATACACACCTCCAGACTTGTCAAATGGTATGACACACAGGAGACACTCCAAGTGCAGTTAACTGTTGACAAAAGACATATTCAAATCATAGCTAGCTACAGACCCCCAACCATGACTCAGGATGCCCACTCCACCTATCTGAACTTACTTGAATCCATCAAGATTCAACCCTCTACCCTGATCCAGTGTGACTTTAACTACCCAACCATAGAGTGGAAGACCTATTCTAGCCCAAACATGAATTCTCAGAGATTCCTCAACTTCATCAATGCCAATACATTGGATCAGCTGTTCAACACCCCTACAAGACCATAAAGCAATCACTTTTGAAGTTACCATCTCCCCTGAGCCCCCCCCCCCCCCCTTGACAGGTTCAAACAAAAAAACTTTTCCTAAGCTGACTACAATCTCCTCAGAGCAGGTATAAGCAGCTTCACAACCACTGCCCCTTCAGTTGGAAATAGCATTAATGTCCAAGCCTACACCGAAAAACTATATGAGCACCTACACAGCTGGATGGAATCAGTAATACCTGACAGGACCAAATCATCTCCCTCAAGGAAGATTAAACCTGTCTGGTGGAGAGCAGCAATAAACAAACTCTATAATAAAAGGAAAGAAATTGCTGTCCAGGACCAAGAAGCAGCAGGTGTCAATTTGGAAGCAATCTCTCCTTTGTCTGAACAAGCAAATAAGGTTACTGGTGAAATCCTCTAAAGCTAACTTTGAGTCCACATTGGCCACATCCACTAAGGACAATCACAAGACCTTCTGTAAATATGTCTGCAATCTCAAAGGTAACACCCAAATCTGCTCTAAACTGGTGGTCAATAACACCATATACACAAATGCCATAGATATAGTGAACCTGCTGGCAGACAGGTTCAGTGAAAGCTTCACCCAACTATCACTCCCATCAGTAAACTAGGACATCCCCAGCACCTGCCCTCTCCCCTCATCACCAGGGAGCAGGCCCTTAATGCCTCTCAAAAGCAAAAAATACAGTCTCCATGGGACTCGATAACATCCCTGGCTGTATCCTATAACATCCCAGGCTGTATCCTACATGAACTCAGGTATGAGCTCTCAGCTCCATTAGACATCCTATTCAACCAAAACCTGAGCAACGGCTTCATCCCAGCTGAATGGAGGGCAGCCACTGTCATCCCTCTACACAAAGGTGGAGCGTCCACTGACTCATGCATTTATAGGCCAATCAGCTTAACTAGCCTGATCTGCAAGGCCATAGAATGTATTATCATGGACCTTATAAACAAGGACACTGGCAACCTCCAAATGCTTGACCCCACACAGTTTGGTTTTGTCAAAGGGAGATCATGCGTGTAAAACTTGGTTGACTTCTTTGAAACAGTCACTAGAACCATGGACAAGGGGAAGACAGTGCACACCACCTAACCTGACCTAGCCAAAGTCTTTGACACTATTCCTCACTCAGGCATAATAGATAAACTCTCTCAGACAGGTATAAACCTGTATGTTAACATATGGGTAGCTAACTAGCTCACTGATAGAACCCAATCAGTCAAAGTAGGGGAAGCAGCCACCTCTAGTAGTAGTCCTGTAATGAGCAGTATACCCCAAGGATCAGTCTTGGGGCCTCTACTGTTTATTATACTTTTCTGAGGTGCAAGCCAAAATCAGTGGTCTGTGACTGACCAGGTTTGCAGATGACTGCAAGCTGGGTGCTATCTTAAATTCCACTAGTGATGTCAACATCCTCCAAGTGGGCCATTCCCAAACTAATGACTGGTACCAGAAGCATGGCCTCAAACTGAATGCCGAGAAATGCATCATTATTCCCTTTGGGGAAAATGGCATCCCAACTAATTATCACATTAATAACAATGTACTAAGCACGCAATCAGTTGTGAGGGACTTGAGCACCCAGGTTGATAGTGGCCTCACTTTTGACCACCACATTGCCTCCATTGTATGGAAGGCTTTCTACATGGCCCACCTCATAAATAAGGGTATTTCATCCAGGAACAAGGAGGTCATAACATCCCTGTACTTATCCCTTATCAGACACATTATTGAGTACAAAGCCCCCTTTGGCATGTACCTTGCCAAGCACTTGCAGCAGTTGGAGAGACCACAGAGATTCCTGACCAGGAAAATCCAGGGTCTCAAACACATATCCTATACAGACAGGCTAAAAGCCCTGTCCTTCTACTCAGTCTCATACAGACTGCTAAGAGGTGACGTGTGTCTGGCATACAAGGCCATCTCAGACCCAGCCTTGATGGAGTTGCTGCATATCTGAAAGACAAACTCAACTTGATCAGCCCACATCCAAGGCCTTAACCTGTTCTGTGACATTAGTAGAACTTGTTGGCAGGATAGATTTGTGTCCCAAAGACTCCCCCATCTGTTGAATAGACTTCCTCTCCATGTCAAGCAGAGCACCTCTCTAGCCCTCTTTAAGAGGAACCTGGATGATTGGATGGGAAACAGAAAATACACCCCTGGTTTAATTTTAAATTATTAATTTTAATTGTAAGTCCATTAACTCTTTATCTTATTCATTTGTTTTAGTAATATAACAGTGTTTGATATATATATATATATATATATATATATATATATATATAGATAGATAGATATACTTTTAACGAGTCCCACAAATTAACATCAGAAACTTCATTGTTGTTAAATTCCATGAATGAGTTCAATTCCTTTAAAAAAGCATTCTCTGAATCCCTTAATTTTTATAACATAAGCTGGAATTTTTTGCCCAAAAAAACAATCATTATATTTTACTTTAAAATTAAAAGAAAAAGTATTGGGGCACAGACAAGGGCACAGAATTCGCAAATCTTCTTCAATATTAGAATATTTATTTATTTAAATAGACCTAAACTGGCTAGAACTCCACAACCACCTAAAGTACCTACAACTTAACAACAGCCCACAAACTCATCTTTAAACCAGCAGAATGCCCCTCTCTTGCTAAATCTCTAACACCCTACACACCTACCCATACCCTGAGATCCACAGGCCAAAACCTCCTGCATGTACACAAACCCATCCACCCAACTGGTAAACTACTACTATCCCACACTATAGCCAAACTATGGAATAATCTCCCCATACCACTACGTAATATACCTAACCACAACAATTTCAAATCCATGCTTCTCTCCCATCTCTCCTCCAAATGGGAATGTCCTTCACATGCTCCCACCTAAAACTCGCACACTACTAACTCCACACCTAAATCATCATTTCTTTGCCTACTTTAACTTAATTCAGAGATCTTGCTCAGAACACCTTTTCATAAATATTTTGCATGCATGCCTCTGGCCTACCTTACTCATATTCTCAAACTTTCATTGTTTGTTTTTCTTATCCATTGTGCCCATAATATTCTTTTCCTCTGTAATATTGTTAATTTGTCTCTATTCGTATGTATTTGTATGTCTGTTTGGGGCTTTTCCCCTCGGGTCTCCACTGAAAAAGGGTAATTCTTACCCAGCTGGACCAACCCGGTTAACAAATGAAAATAAATAAATAAATAAATAAATTTCTTTTATTTTACATTTGTTTACCGGGGAGGTCTGACTGGGTAGAGCTGTTAGTTTTCAACGGAGACCTGGGGAGAAAAGCTCCAGAACAATTGCTAACATACTATACATAAAATATTTACATGAGGATAATGGTTTAGACATACAATTATAAAATAAATCAGTAAAAAATGGGTAAAGTGGAGATACACAGCAGATAATAAAAACTTTTAATAATGGTTAGCGCTTTCACATCACAGATGCTTCATCAGACCATAAGACTCATCCTATCTAATTCATTTATATACCCCTTGACTACCAATTAAACAATCAATGACAAGACATTAGAATAAATAATTACTTAATTAATACAATCAATATTAAAGGAACCTTCACACATATTATACTTCATCTATCCTACAAAAACATACATAATTCACACAGAAAATTATTTAGTTCCAACTTAAAAAATATAATATATTTAAAAAGCATTCATCATTATGTGTGTATATATAATATTACCCATCATAAATGCCTCATTTTTAAATAAGGTTTAATTGATGTTCTGTTATTCAGCCCTGGTTCCTTCTCAGCCTGTAATTCAATTATCCATCTCAATTCACTTAACTCTAGCCTATTTTTCATATCCCCCAGTCTTAAATCTTGATGGACACACTCAGCTACTTTAAACAAAAAATGATGCGTTGAGTCTTTGCACACAATATGCCTTGACAGAGCACTCCTCTCAGATTCTCTATTTCTAATAGCTGCCATGTGTTCACTGACTCTCTTTCTAAGTGAGCAGGTGGTCATCCCCACATAGAAAGAGGGACAGGTTGAACAGACAGCTAAATAGACTAAGTTTCTTGTTTTACACTCTGCTTTCACTTTAAACTCATATATTTTCTTTGTCTTTGGGTGTATGAATGTTCTATCATCACTCAACACTGCACAAACACTACAATGCCCACACTTACTCAAACCATACATCATATCTCTAGCATTGTTGGGCTGACACAATATTCTTTTAAAATTTTTCTTATTCTTGTAACAAAGGTTGGGCTTAGTACCAATGATCCTAGCTATCTCAGAGTCCAATTGTAGTATAGACCAATTACTATGAACAATCTCATGTATCTTCTTAATATTTCCAGCGAACTCAAGGCGAATGGGTAAAGCCTCATTGTTGAATCCTCCCTTACGATATTGAGAGGGAGTATGATCATCACCAAGCAGATACAGTCTTGCCCTACCTCCCATTAATGACCTCACTTGGTTAAGACCTGCATCTATCTCATCCTCCTTATACTTCCATTGTAACAACTCCCTACTAAAAGTTCCCATGTCCTTATCAAATTGCTCTTAATCCATATCCAATCTGGATATGCGCATGGCTTGCCCTTTTATAATACTTTATAGACATAAGTGGGATGCGTACTATCTCTACTTAAGACATTATTTCTCTTGCATTCTTTTCTATACAACCATGTGGTAAGTGTCTCATTAATCTCTTTCAATATTGTAACATCCAAAAATAAGAGTTCTGTGCAAGAAACTAAATGAGTAAATCTCAAAAAATTGGTGGTAATATCTAAAAATGTAAAAAATTCATCCAACTCTCCCCTTGTACCTTTCCAAACAAACATGAGATCATCTACAAACCTCCTATAAAAGAGGATATTGCTGGCAAACCTCTCATGAGACAAGACAGAACTCTCCTCCCAATAAGCAAGAACCATATTGGCATAGCTATTGGCACACAGTGTGCCCATAGCTACGCCATATAGTTGGAGGTAATACTTTTGACCAAACAGAAAGATGTTCTCCAGTATCAGCTCTAATAACATACATAGAAAATGTATTCTCCTTCTATCATATGTACTGTGTAAACCCAAATATGTCTTTACTGCTTCTAACCCATAAGTATGGGGTATCACTGTAAATAGTGAATTTGCATCCATGGACACCAAAAAGCATCCAGCTAACTGCTCATGGGAATCACAAAAAGTTCTGTTTAGATTAAACAAGAGCTACCTAGTGTCCTTTAACACAAACGGCAAGTTATTAATTATTGGCTTTAAATTCCTTTCAATATACTTGGACAATGAATATGTGACCCAACCTTGACCAGAAACTATCGGTCTAAAGGGTGGGTTGTGTCTATCATTGTGCAATTTAGGTAGGCCTTGGATGATAGGAACCACAGGGCTGGTGACAGTCAAAAAGTCAAACAGTGACTTTGAAATCATATTACTCAAGTAACAGTCATACAATGACTTATACGCACAACTACAGCATACGTATATATCAACTAGATTAACTTGCTTGTATATATTAACATCATTCAACATAACAAGCATAGAATTAACATAATCAACCATATTAAACACAGCAATCCCCCTTCCCTTGTCAGCAGGACGAACAGTAATAGATAAATCATTCTGTAATTCCTGCAAAGCCAAATATTCATTTCTATCTAAATTAAAAAATATATCTTTATTACCATGACTTCCAGGACTCAATACCGCTTTCAGTTGAGATTCACATGTATTACAAAACACCTCTAACATGGGATTGAGGTCAGGAACAAACAAACTTGGTTTCTTAAATTCAGTACATGGTCTATCATTATCACCAAATAAAGATTTCGACATGACATTGCATGCAAACAGTCTAATGTCCAGAACAGTACTTAAAAAATCAGTACCAGATGCTGGTATAAATGTTAGCCCTTGCTCAAGCACCAATTCCTGATGTGTCGTTAGTTCTTTACTGGAAAAATTAAACACCAGCGTCTTCATGTTGTCGGCATGTTCCCCATCCGTTTCAAATCTCGCCCCACAACTCCTTCCTGTGATGGAAGCCTTCTCTTCCTCCCTCTGCTGCTGGAATGGCCCACCCTCGACAAGTCTACTTTGCGGATGGGAAGGGGGGGAGCCTGCGATAACGATGTCTGCAAAAATTCCTTCCAATTGACTGAGGGAATATTAGCAGTGACTTCATTATGACCAATACTGATCAATGCATTAGAAGAAGAGGCTGTCCCCAGAACCTCTAAAGTCTCTGAAGCATTTGATACATTATTTTCATCCTGATTATGAGCAGGCCCATTCTTCTGTGCCCCACTAGCACTTACAGTCTCTGAACCCAGCGTTTGTGAGCCGGCAAAATTCAAACTTCCATCATCAGCTGATGCCCCCTTGTTCCATTGCCTTTCAACCAGGTGAACACATGCCCACTGGAGAAATCTTTAAGGTCCCTCTCCAGTTTCTTCTTTTTCTGCCCTATTAGGTGCTGCTCATGGGCAAAAACATTGTCACACAAATTAGATAGCATTTTGTCATACACACTCACTGGAACCATGATTCTCAATTCCTCCTGTCTCCTCCGTATGTCTCTGAGTAATAAATTTTCATTGGGTTTGTGGAAGTCTATTAACAGTGCCATGTATTTAAAACTGGTATCAAGGCTGAGTTTCGGCCAACGTTTCAAAAGTTCAGGAAAAGTATCAACAGAGGCAGGCATCTTTAAAACTCTCAAACCCCTTGGAACCACTTTGGGAGAGATGCATGCCTTAAAGTGATATCTCTGCCATTGCAACTGTTTGAATTTAAGAAAATCACGCTCCAATTCATGTACCAGCTTTAATGCCGCTCTCTCATCAGACTGTACTTGTTCACATCTTAGCTCATCGGTAGGCATCTCAAAGGCCAGTAATGGATTGTTACCTTGTTGTAACATCTTATCAAAACCAGTTTGTGAGCCGCTCACTTCTCTCGGCATATAGTCCAGCTCAGTATTGTTTCCTTCAGCCATGCTCCACAGGACTAACACCAAAAACAGCACCACCAAGACAATAAAATTCAACAGTGCAGTCACTGTGGATTAACTCTTCTTATACCAACAAATAAGTACTTCAGTAAAAAATGAATAAAGTGGAGACACATGGCAGGAAATAAAAACTTTTAATAACAGATAGCGCTTTCTCATCACAGATGCTTCATCAGACCATAAGACTCATCCTATCTAACTCATTTATATACCCCTTGACTACCAATTAAACAATCAATGACAAGACATTAGAATAAATAATTACTTAATTAATACAATCAATATTTTAATTATAAAATATAGCAGATAACATATGATTGCATAAGATATTTACATAAGCATAGTGGTTTAGACATACAATTAAAAAACAGGTAGTAACATATGATTGTTGTTCATACAGTACGTTTAGTAGAGATAATCTTGAATATGTAGTGAAGATAAGGCAAGAAAGGAAAAACTAAAAATTACTAGCCAGATAATCTTGAAGATGAAATGAAGATAAGAGAAGAAAGGAAAAACTAAAAGTACTAGCCAGTTCGTCAAAGGAGGATAATATAGACAAGTTCATATGAGGTTCATTGACATTTTAATGGAAAGCTTTTCAACTTAGTCAACTTAGTCTAGGGGAGAGTTCATGGGTGTAGATGGGACAGTGGGGAGTAGGCAGTAGTGAGTTGGTAAGTAACATGTGATAATATATATTGCATCTATGAGAGTTTTAAAGAAGAGGTTGGATAGTGGGTAGGGGAAAGATATTAGAATATGTCAGCCAGGTGCTAGGCAGTTGCATATCCAGGCGTTGTTTAGGGGGGAAATAAGCTGTTTTTTGACGATGGTTTTGTTAAGTTGTACCCTGATTGGTAGTGGTAGGGAATTCTGTGTTGGCTATGTTGCTAGAATGCAGGGAGCCACCAGAGCTGTAATGGTTTTTGGAGATTACGATGATTAATGTCTTGTTAGTGGATCTAAGTTCTCAGTTATTGGAGTAGAGAGTGATCGGGTCTTGTAAGGCTGGAGTTTTGTCAGGTTGGTAAAGTATTTGGTGATCTAGAAGAAATTGGTTTAGAGCTAAGGTGTTTGGGAGTTCCAGCCAGGAAAGCTGTTTTAAGGCTTGACAGTGAAGGGTGCAGTAGGAGCAGTTTGTGACGAATTTTGCTATTTTGTTGTAGCATATTGATAGCTTGTTCAAATCACTCTTGTTTAGATTAATTAGGACAGGAGAAGCATACAGTAATGTAGAGAGAAGATGGGCACAAGCTAGGGTAACTTTACTGTTGCTGGTTAGGAAGTTTTTACATCTGTAAAGAGTACCTAGTTTTTTGTGCATTTTGTTTATTGTATGAGCTATGTGTTTGTCAAATTTCATATTATTGTCAACAATGACCCCTTTTAATTTGGTTTGTGTGATGGGGAGATAGGACTATTATCTGATGCAGAAATAAGGAACAGGGGAGTAGGTATTGCTGCTTTGGAAGGATGGAAGAGTATATGTTGGGTCTTTTTATGATTTAGTATTAGTTGGGTGTTTGTTAGCCAGTTTTTGATGGACGTAAAGCCTTCTTGGGTCTTGATGTGAAGTTGTTGGAGGGTGGGGGCAGAGCAGAGTAAGATGGAGTCATCAGCATATTGAACCAGGTTTGCTAGAGGGGTGGCTTTGTGAAGATTATTTGTAAATATAGTGAAATGTATGGGTCCTAGGATTGATCATTGGGGTACTCCTAGTTTTACAGGAAGTAGGAGGGAAAGGGAGTTTTTCCACTGAACAGCTTGTTGGCATTGGGAGAGGTTGTCTTGAATCCATAATAGAGTGAGGGTAGTTAGCTTTAATTCTGATAATGATGTTAGAAGTTTTGCATAGGAGACTGTATCAAATGCCTTTGATAAGTCAAGGAAAACTACAGACACTAGTTGGCCGTTGATGCATTGCATATTTACTAGGTTACTAAAATGGATGAGTGCAGTGATAGTGCTATGGTTGAGATGGAATCCATGTTGAGTTTCGGCAAGAAGATTGTTGGAGAGGAGCTGTGTTAGGATCTGGGAGTGGCCACATTTTTCCAGCATTTTAGCCAGTGGGGAAAGTATAGCTGTAGGGCAGTAGTTTGTTAGGTCAGTGGAGCTGTCCCCTTTGAGTATTGGTATAATGTAGAAGATTTTACAGAGAAGTGGCACCTTTTGTTCTGAGACTGATCTGTTAATGATTGTAGAGATTGGGTAGGAAATAGCTTTGGTGGCTATTTGTAGGAATTTGGCAGGTATATAATATATAAACTATTAGACATGAAAACTTTATCTATATTTGTTTGGGTACCAAATCTATATGAGTAATGTATATAGTTGAGAGAATTTGACAATTTTTATTTCATATATATCTCTTAAGTTCATTGAGTTTATGAAATAGGTTAACTGTTTAGCAGTGGCAGATCTGTTTAACTGTTTAGCAGTGGCAAATCTCTTTGGTAGTATCTTTTTCTGATAAAATGCAATTAAATCACCAGCCAATAAAATTTCACCTCTCAAATGTAAAGTTATAATATCCAAAATTTTTTTGCACTTTAGAGTCAATTTCAGGGATCCAATAAACATTTACAAATGTGTAATATTTTTTGTTAATTTCCAGTACAACCAGCCCCAACATCCCACTTTCATCAGAATATGTGTTAATTATTCTAGACATAATCAATGATTTCTTCCAGAGTATTAGACTGCCTCTCCTTTTGGAATTATAATGTGAATCCACAAGTAATTAGTAAAGACTTAGGTTGTGTGTATCATTTCTTATTGAAGAGAAAGTAGTTGCTGGTGAGTATGATATCCAGCATATTCTCAATTGCTTTAATTTTCCTTTGGGTGGTGTTGGTCCTTGAGCCCATGTACTGTTTCACAACATCAATACAGTAGTTATGGAGAAGAACAGTGTATAGGGCTTCCATATCAATCGTAACGAGTATCATCTCTTGTTGTATTTTTATTTCTTTGATTTTTTTCAGGAAATCAAGTGAGTCCAAAATGAAGGGGGGAACACTCCTTGTGAGCTCTTTAATCTTAAATTCTATATAAATGGGTAAAGTTTTAGTGGCTGAACCACTTCCTGGTACTACTGGGAAATGAGGAGAATTTTCCACATGTTTGTGAGGTTTTGGGATGCCAAACAATTGCAGTATCTTAGGTTGGGGATTGACAGAAAACTAAACAAATAATCATCTAGAAGTCCCTCTAAATTAAACATACCAAGTCTGATGTCAATGACCTTGTAAGCTTTTGTGACTTGTTCAATATCCACTCTGTTATAGAAATTCTAATTCCTTAGTATTTCTTCAATGCTCTGATTGTATTTCTCAGTGTCTGTAATGAAGGTGCCACCAACCTTGTCTGCTTTCCTAATCTTTCTTGTCTTATCTTCACTGAGCTGTTTTAGAGCTGACAATAATTCTTGTGTGAGGCTATAACATTTCCTCTTGCAAGGCATAGCTAGAATTCTAAGTATGTCATCCTCACATTTCTGTTCATATGCCCAGAATGTAGGGTAAAGTGGAGAGCAAAATATATATACATATGGATCTATGTCAGATGATTGAGTTTTCAGAAACTTGAAAGTCTTACTGTCAAAAGTTTCTGAAAACTTGAACAAAAAAAAAGCATGAAAAAAAATCAATTTTTTTTACATTTTTGCAGGGGGTTGTGGAGAGCTGCACCTCCACACCTCCTGCAAATTATATATACCAAATATGAGATCACACTACAGTGAGGAAAAGGGTAAATTTCCTGATCTTCTACACTGCACTGAGATCTCCATTCAAAAGCTTCAAGTTAATTTAGAGTTTCTGAAAACTTGATCAACTGATAGGGACCCATACACAAACACACACACACACACACACACACACACACACACACACACACACACACACACACACACACACACACATATATATATATATATATATATATATATATATATATATATAAATATATATATATACATATATATATATATATATATATATATATATATATATATATATCAGAGTTCTGGCATTATAAGGTTGTCTCATGTCACACTAGTGGAAGTGCTTCCTACTGCACATTGTGGTGTGTCCTAGTATAAACAAATGGCCAGTTTTTAGCTTTGGTGAAAAAAGCTCATGACCTCTCAGTATTATATATTTCCCTTTGGATTCCATTCTTTGTCCCATAGCTGTGCATATTGTGACATTATGTGAATGCTTTGGTTTGGATGACATCTGAATCTAAGACACCCATGGAGTTGATCTCATCTTTGTCTCTATCATATTCATTATTTATAGCATTATAAGTTCTTCCTCATTTTTTGTGACATGAACTAAGTCACCTGTATTGTGCCTTCACTTGTAGTCCAATTTTCCATTTGATTCAAATAATTTATCCTATTCTGTAAATAATATTTAATCTGTTCAATTTAATGAATTTTTATTGGAGAATGTGCTACGTTCCCACAAGATTGATGTTGTTAGTGTTTGTGAAACATGGTTAAAGAACAACGACTGGAAACCAGCTCTGTCAGGGTATAAATGTTTTTACAGTAACAGGCATTCTAACAAAAAAATCAGGTGGAGGTGTTATGGTATGAATTAAAGATAGTTCTGAGACCTGTGATTATTACATGTTCAATAATAACTCCAATACTATAGACTGTGTAACTGTGACAATAAAGACTACCCTGGAACATATAACAATTGTTGCAGTGTATAGACCACCAAAGTCAAGTGCAGATGACCTAGAGGAATTCATACATTTCTTGCATGAAACACAGGAGAGAAGAATAATATTGGCTGGGGGGCTTAAATGTACTTGAAACAGACTGGAATAATATTGATTCAACAAAGTTAGTAAGGAAATTATTCACAATGTATATTCAGGAACAACAATTGCTTCAGATTGTAAAAAATACTTACCAGGGGACAGAAGACTTTGTTTGTGCCCCTGAAGAAATTATTGTTACTTCAAGTCAAGTTTTACCAACATTGATGTGCAGTGATCATTGAGTTATAAAGGTTCATTTGTTCCTAGATAATTCTGCCAAAACATCTAAACCAATGCACAGAAGATTAATTACAGATTATATGAAAGCAAAACAGTCACTATGTAAAACAAACTGGAGTGAAGTGTTCAGTGGAAAAAATGCAGATGGAATGTGAAAAGTTTTGAAAGAGAAATTGTTTGAGTGCAAAAAAAATAAAAAAATATTTAACATCAGGATCTAGGAATACAACGTCAGGGAGGTATATTTCCATAAGAATAGGATAGCTGATTAAGGTGAGAGACAAAAAATATAAGAAATGGAAGAGAAGTCGAACTATAACTTTGAAAACTAAAATAAACAAGTAGGACAAACAGATTCAACATAGTGTGAGACAAAATCAAGAACAATTTGAAGATAATTGATATAAAGATATTTAGCATAATAGGAAACCTTTTTATATTTACATAACATGTGGGAGGAGTAAAGACATAAAAACTGATTGTGCAGATTATAAAATTTATTGTTAAACACAACTGATTATAGATATATTTACAAAATCTTATACAAAACAGTTTGAGTCCACAAAAGGGGTGATAAGTTCTCCTACTTACATCCAGGTAACCTCAGATACTGGAATCAATTTAGATGATATTATAAAAGAACTGCACAAACTGGATCCAAACAAAGCACAGGGAGGAGATGGAATTAGTACCAATGACCTGAGAACACTTCAGCAAGAACTTATGGTACCATTATATCTATTATTCACTAGGTCATATAAATATGGGGAGATTCCTCAAAACTGGATACATGCTCTTATTAAACCTGTCTTTACAGAAAAGGGGAGTAGGACAAACCCAGAGTCATATAGACCATTAAGTCTACTTTCATGTTGTGGAAAAATAATGCATAAGGTAATATTGGATAAGTTTCAGAACTGGATAGGTTGAGACTTATAGCATACATATATCAGCATGCATATGTTGAAACAAGATCTATTACCACCTGTAACATGATGTTCTATAACAATATAATAACACATATGAATGAAATATTGTGCTGTGATATAATTTATATAGATTTAACTTCAGCATTTGACAGGGTCATGCACAAAACACTGATCAATAAATTAGTACAACTTGGTATTTATGTACTCTTGATAAGATGGATAGCTGCATGGCACAAATAGGACATGGCAAGTACCATACAGCAACTGGACAGGTGAAATCCTTGGTTGCAGTCAGGGTGTCCCACATAACTCTGTCATAGGCCCTTATTTGTTTAGATTGCATCTTTCAGACCTAACTTTTTTATCTGAGGTGTTCTACAGTCTATATGCAGATGACCTGAAATTGGATAAAATGATAACATGTGTTACAGATAAGGCATGCTGGCATGATAACTTGACTAAATTGATCATTTGAGCACAGTAAAATAATATGCTGATAAATGCATGAAAAACTAAACGTGAGATTTGGGAGACATAAATTGAATGCTAAATACTTAATACAGCACACAGTGATTGAAACTGTAGACTCATTTAAGGGCCTGGGTATATGGGTAGATCCAGCTTTGAGATTTTCTAATCATATTAACCAATTGGTTAATGATAGTTATAGAACTATAGGTTGTATAAAAAGATTTATAAAGTCTATGGAATCGAAAATGATGAAGTCATTGTTTGTTAGTTACATTAGAGCCAAACTTGAGTATGGCATAAAAATATGGAAACCCTATAAGAAAACAAGCATGAGTAAACTGGAACGAATACAGCAGAAATATGCCAAGAGCATCCATGGACACGAACATTTAAGTTATTATGAAAAACTAAAATATCTGAACTTGTACAGTGTCTCTTACAGATATCTAAGAGGAGATCTTATTCAGGTATATAGGGCATTTAGGGACAACTACCTCTGGGAATGTTTGGGGTTATCAAAAAGTACTAGAGAATCATCAGACAAGCTGTGTAGAAGAGTCTATAGGAATGAGAAGTGCAATAATTGGTTCTCAGACAGAGTAAATGATACCTGTAACAGACTACCAAATTACATTAAAGCAAGTACTAGTTTAGATATTTTTAAGAGCATCCTGGATACTTACGGGAACAAGTGTTTTGATATATTGGCAAGCTAGATGGTCATTGATGCTTGTGCTTGAAATCTTTGTATGTGTTTATATATTTATGTATATTTAGGATTTCAAATAAATCTTACTGATTTTTTGCTGTAAGGTAGCTAATTTCACAAGTACTTTTGCTGTGCAGAATATGTTTTTGTGCTCATAGTATGAAGTTTTGATATTGCAGTTTGCACATCGGTGTATGTGTAAGCGATGCGTGAGTATGTGTGCTTCCTCAGTTGGCTGATGCTCTGAGTAGGATGGTTTTCTCAACTTTGAGCTAGCTGAGTGCCCTACAACTGCTAATTATTATTTATTTGCTTTCTTACATTTATTAACCAGCAATACCCACATGGCAATACCCACATGGGAAGTCCTATTTTCATATGTATTCCAGAAAGGTAACTCCAAGCCACTAACAACAACAATAATGACATAATATAATCTCAGCAAACAACAGTAACATTATTAAATATAGTAATAATGTTATAAACAATGACATGAGAGCAATTAGAGAATGAAAAAAATAAAGAATTTAAGTTACCATTTGAAAAAAAAACATCAAGGCAAGAAGGAAAGGAGCAGAGTCTGTACTTAGACAAAGCATGTACATGTTAGTGTCATTTCATCGTGTTGTCACACAGGGCAAATATATAGATTGAAGACTGTTTAGCAAAGGTAATTTGGAAGTGGTTTAGTAAGGCAATGTGTCAAACAGGTATTGCCATAGCTGGACATCCATCTGTTGCAGAGGTGTGGAGTTTGGACAGCTTTGAAAGTGTGCCTGTGTTTAATTCTTATCTCAGGAAGGAACTTGTTCCAAATTTTACAAGTGTGAGAAATGAATATTGAATTGTCTTACTTATTGAAATAGGAAGGAATAAGGGTTAACTAATAAGTGGATTGCCAAAGTGTGTGAGTTGGCAACCTCCAAAGTATAGCCCTAGGTAGTGATGAGCACTGAGGGTGGCAGACAAGTTTGTGTGTCGAAGGTACTTGTGTGGAGGTAAGGCATAAGGTGGGGGGAGGGTATTCTAGCCAGCTAAGATTATCTAGTGAGTGACAGTGGTGAGTGATACTATTGTGATCAGGGATAAGGTAGGCAATCCCATTATCTGCTTCTTCCAATTTGTTTTAAAGAGGAGACTGTAGGCTAGAAAAGATATGAGAAGAATTAATGAGGCTTGGAAGGAGACAATATCTAGCTATAGTGGCTCTGGCTTTGGCTGATAGGAATGATTTATAAAGAGTACCCACTGTTGGGTTTTTTTGTGTATTGATATTAAAGCATGGGAATAACATGTAAGTTGGCTAGAGAGAATAACATCCTGTATTTTAATTGTCTCACCTGCTACATGAGGGGCTACTGCTGACTGAAGTGATTTGGAGTAGGACCTTAGTGGAAGAGGATGTAGAATAAGCTGGAGACTGGCAACTTTAGAGGTAGTGTTGGGGAGGAAGGCATTATTGCTCTACAGACATTTAGAAACAGCTCCATGTCACTTAGCCATTTCTTGAATGCATGATATTATGGCTGCACTCAAGAATGAAAAACATATGGGGGAGTAGCAGACATGAATCGTGGAATCATTCATTTAGCTTATGACTTTAGGATCCCATGGTTTGAATGTTGTTAGTGATGGTAAAAAAGTAGGGCTTGCAGGATACTAACACATGCAAGCTATTGTGATGGTATAGTGATGTTTAGTTTCTTTACTTGTGATCTGTTCTCTTCATAGCTGGTGAACCATCTAATAGTATTTAATGAGAAGCCAGTGTTCTGTAGAATGTGAAGAAGTTTAATGTGGGAGACATATGTAAAAGCTTTCAACAGTCCAAGAAAACTGTGCCAACACATTTTCAGTATGACATGTGCCACAGATATCTTCTACAAGATAAAGAAGGGCCACGCTCATTCCGTAACTGGGATTAAAGCAATGTTGAATGTGAGATGATACATTTTTGCTTTGTAGGCATTCCATGAATTGCTTGTTGACACATGTTTCATTATTTTTGACAGTGGTGGAAGTAAAGCTATGTATAGATAGCTGTTCAGAGAGGTGGATGAGCAACTTTAATAAAGGTGAACTATGAGGAACTGTTTCCAACAGTGGATTACTATTCCTTTCCTTGTGAATTGTTAATGAAAATTGTGATTGGGTAGGAAATGGTGACAGCAATAATAAGAAAATATGGTGCTTGTTTGTTAATGTCTGGGAACCCTGACAGACCATCATAACTTTATTGACCATTAGAATAGTATAAGGGGAATTCTAGTGAAAAGAGGGCTTCATACTGCTTATTCATCTAGGTTTGGCAGTTAACATAATTAAGAAAGTGCTTAAATAAACTTTTAGCAATTGCCACATTATGTACTTGCAGGAAACTAGATTGTGTAAGTGACCTGGGTAAAGGAGAAGTTTCCCAGAATTCTTGTCATGTGCATGCTTTTTTTTCTACTTTCAGTGATGGAAATTTTTACTTTATTACATGCGAGATAAAATTTAATGAGATCACTGTGATGTGATTTGAATCCCACAAATAGTCCCTATCAGCCAAGAGTTTTTTGATTTCTGGAGTTATCTACTTCAATAATGTTGCACAAATACATTTTTGAATAGGATTTGAATGAAGTATGATGCAACTTCCTTTAGTGGATCAGAGTGAAGAGAAGATAAAGTGGCATCTAATTGCACTTGGGTGAGGGAGGTTGTATCACATTTTGTGATGCTGCATGAGTAGAGAAATTGTTGTCCTACAGTGCAGTTCTGCATAATGAAGATGAGAAGGTGGTTGCTAATGCAGTCAGAGGAGCCAAACCTTGTTGAATTGTCTTTGTACAGTATTCTGACTCCCTTGCAATTTTGTGTTTTATCACATGAATAACAGCATAGCAAGGAGAATGACGACTTTTCAGAGCTCATTGGGTACAGCCCAGTTCCAGAAATTTCAAGGAGGTCTAGATGATACATATGTGCATTAAATAAGATTTGTTTTCCAAAATTTCATACCAATATGTACAAACTTCAATCCTTTGGTGTTTTTCATATATCCCAAAAAGTGGATGTGGACTTTAGCTTAGTTGATGGTCCTGGATTTTGGTGGATATAACTTGACAGTATTAATTAGATTGGTGCAGATGATTAAAACAAGAGGGCTAAACAGCTGATGTTAACACCCAGCCTTTTTTTTCATTGTAATTGTGGCACAGCTTTAAACAAACTAAATGGGTGGAGGAGGGTGTTTTTGTAGCTGGCTGAGTTTTATCAAAATGTTACATAGAAGAAGCACATGTTCTGCATTTAAATTACTTGGGTGGAATTTTTTTATTGCCAGTTTTGGGTAGTGAGATTCTAATCAACTTATGATATGAATGTAGCAGAGGGGAAATAGGTTCCAAACAGCCAAATGTTTAAATGTTTTTGCATGCTTGTTGTGCAAGTAATCAGACTGAGTGACAATGTCACATTGTTGGTTCACTGACAAATTTCAAGGATGTGGTTTAGGTGGTGGCTGGGTTTGGTAGGGCAACTGGGAGTGACACATTCTGGCTATCCTTAGAGCAATAAGCAAATGTCGATTCCTAGATGGCAGTCCAGTGAAAGATAGGACAGACTATCCCACTGGATGAGTACAGAGGTATCTCAGAGTGTCTGACTATCTTATGGCCCAGACAGGTAGGATCTTGTAGGGTGCCAAAGAATTTATAAGCTCCTAAAATGATGTTTATGACTGTCACAATTGTTGCTTTCTTGGCTTTACAGAACCTGTCAGATTTGGATATCCCCCACTAGCACTATATGGAAGACTTCTTTCTTTAACTTGGCAGCTTCCTCACTGCTGGCATCTACCATCAGATCCTATGGTTACTGTCATGACACCATTGTTTCACCACAGCTCCTCATGACTGCCTCAAATACTAAGGTCTTGAGCAGGGCCCATTTGGTCTGTATGACTCTGACCTCCCTAGATACTTAAGAGGTGATAGCTTAACTCATCTAACACAGAAGCACTGGCTGTGAATTCTGAGGACACCCTTATTATGCACAGTGGTTTCTTCAGATTCTCCAGCCACTTTCCTGCCATTCTGGCCCAACTCACCTACAAGTCGTAATCAGATAACAGCTCTGCACCTGTATTTATCCAAGCTACCAGACAATATTCTCTCATTCCTGATGACATGATTACAATTTCAGTCACTGAGGTTTGACCCTGATGCTCTGACACAATATACACTGATAAGCATCCTTGTATTTGTTAAGGACTCACTATGACTAGCTTGGAAGAAAAAAAGTCCACTTGCCATGTTCATATCAGGCCAAATCTTCTTTTATATTCCATTTCTGCAATTGTCTCTATTATTTCCCACATGAATGCAGTAGTCATCCTTTAGAGCTGATTGTACCCTAGCAAGCACCACACCTATAGGGTTTACAGTCAAATGCTCTGTTTAGCCATACAAGTGCAGAAAGTACAGAGAAACTTTTACTTTCTATAGCAGTGAGATGATCCTCTTATATTCTAGTATAAACTCCTGCACTACAGTATGCAGCCGGGGTTTGAGGCCTGCTTGGGGTCTCCTGCAAGGATCAGAGCAGAGCAGAAGAGAGACCACCTAATCTTGATAAGTCTGGCTGCAAAAGCAACTCTGTGAGTGGAGGCAAGGCCAGCTACATTTGCCTGATACTTTTCAGTCCATCTTAAAGTTTTCTATTCATGTCTACCATTTAACTGCACTGCACTTGACTCAGCCATTAACTATGCTGGTAGTAAGCCTGCATTGTGGCTCTACTTGTATTTTTTTAAGCAGAGCCCAACTGCACTAGTCAAATGAACACAAGACACCTGCTTGTAAGGTGAGTTAAAGTTCTCCATTTCTTTTACTAAACCATGATAGGTTGGGTAATTTTTCCTATGGCCATATGTCTGGTCCATCCCATTTTACTAATCTGCATAATTTTAAAAGTTTATGGATTGTTAAATATAATTTAATTTGCATAACAGTACACTGCTTGGGCATCTGATACAGATGAAGCTGGAATATTCTGTTAATAACTATCTAACATTTGACAAATGATTGTCATAAAAACAGCCTTTGTACTGGGTTTACCTTTATAAAGCTGAATCACAGTGGTACGAATGCTCATATGAGTGACTCGTAACCACGAAAGTGAAAACGGTGATAGTCCTTAATGTTCGAAAAACAGTAAATCGAAAAGCAGATTCACTGTTTTTCGAACATTAATGAACGAAAAGAAAAAAAGAAGTGTAAAGCAGGGGGGCAAGCCCCCCTGCACACCCCCCTACTTCAATATTCTAAATCCAAGATCTCACTACAGTGGGGGAAGGGACCATTTTACGAACCCCACTATAGTGCAATCCGCCCCACAATGTTGAATGTGCAATGAGCAAATGTCACTGTGCATTCGCTCATTGCGCATTCAAGCCTTTTTTCATTTGGCATTTGCAAACTTTGCAAACAGCCTTTGGAACAACTGCTGTTCGCCCGAGTGTGAATCGCCTTTCTAAAGGTAAACCTTTGTGCTGAAGTAAATGGTAAGCAACTATTACATGCACATTGATTTTTCCATTAACTTTCACAGAAAGGAGAGGAACAGGTACCTTTTATAATGCAGAGACATAAAAATAATTTCAGAATCCTAGCAGCTAAGAATCTTTTTAAAAGGGTTCTATATTACAGAAGAATTGTGCATCTGTTTACTGAGGATGCCTCAAGTAAAAGTAAGGAAAGTAACCAAGGACATTCAAAGAAATGGTGAAGGTGTGAATACAACTAAAATAATCTTTATAGCACCTAAGGCATCCATTCTAGATTATTTACAGGCATTACATATATGGTGTTCATGTGCTCTGCAATGGACTTGTCTACTAAATACTCTGCTACAGCTGTAACGATTCTGCAATAAATCCGGTAGGAATTAACAGTTGTAGGCTGCTGTTAAATACATGTGAAGTCCTAAAATCACAAAAAATATGAAATTTTAAAAGTACCACTACACACACTGTGCTGTTAGTCCACGACTGAAATAGCTACCCAAAAAGAAACAGGTGGAGCCATTAAGATTTAGCAATAGTATTCACAACTATAGGCCTTGCAAAGAGAAAATAAACATCACAAAAGTTAACAAAGAGATGAACAAAGCACATAACATGCACACACAAGCGCAAATGCCGAAGGCGATCCCCACAACTTAACCAGAAAATGAAGTATAATACAAGTAAATGATTTTGTTAGTAACTTAAATGTTTCTAAGTTGTTCTGAAAGTCCGTCTCTTGCTCTTGCTTCTTTAAACTTTTAACTGTGAAGCAACCTATTGAGTCCTACGATAGCATGTCTCACACATTCTCAGCTGTTTAAAATAGCACTTTCCCATATTATTCTTCACATGCACTGCCTCCAACACCCAGATAGGTAACTACTCCACAACTGCACCATAAAACTTTGCCTTGTTGTTGTAGCCTAATCAAGTGCATCATTGCTATAATTTACTAATCCATGAAATTCTTCTATACTCATCATTTCCATTACCTTTGTTTTGAAGCTCACCATTAGTCTGATTTCTTTCTACTAAGACCACCAGCCCTAAAAAAATGTATTTTCATTTTACAAAAATTGAACAGCTCGCATACATAAACCATATGCACTATTAAAACTAAACTAGAAAATACAAGCAGTTGTCCTTGATTCTAAAAATGTCACTTTATCTATCATTATGCCCCAGACCTCATTTCATTTTAACTAACGGTTTCTCTGAATATGACCAATAATACAGACTCATTTAACCAATTTACACCAATTCCCTGCTGTTCACTACAGACATATTCCTCTCAAAATCTGTAGAAAAATTCATTCCTTCAACCTTTGTCTACTTCATACTCAGCCCTCTTCCCCAACCATCCAATCCATGTAATACTTTTACACTTTTCCTCACCTCCACATCTTTTCCTGCTTTCCCCATTTAATTTTTCTTGATTGTTGTTGTCTTTCGGCTTTTCCTGGTTAGGGGTCGCCACAGCGGAACTCTGGTCCACTAATGATTGGCAGTAGATTTTCACGAACGCCGAGGTGCCAGCTCGACATTCAACCTTCAATGAAGGGATGCCCAATTACGCATGTCTTTCGAACAGCCACCCATACCATATTGAAGCCACATTCTTTGTAATCCTATCCTCTTCAAATATTCATAATCCTTCTACAACCTTCTGGTTATTATTAAACAAACATTTATAATCCCGCCCATCACTAATATCAACAGTATTCTATTTCCTGACCAATATTCCTATCACTGATCACAGACACCCCAAAGTTCTAAGTTCATATCCCCTGTTTCATGTACATTGATTCCAGTTCCTTAATCACCCTATCTATATCTGGCCTCCCAATTACAACCCCAAAATATCTGCAGTATAGGAATACTCATTCCAGTAAGCACCAATTTCTTGCATTCTTTTACTCAATAAAAATCAAATCTTATTGGTATGCATAGTGTAATTCTCATCTACTGGTCTCATGTGACACTTTTTCGATTCCACATCTTCCAATTTATGATCTCTCTCTCTCTCATTCTCTCAGTCTCTCTCTCTCTCTGTCTCTCTGTCTCTCTGTCTACCCATCTGTCTGTTAACATGTCCATTGCCTTTCCACTTGAGAATTCCACCAGATTCATATATACAATCCCATTTCTACTCCTTGCTATACCTATCCATTTATAGAAGAGAAATGCAGCCATTGCCTTTCCCTACTTCAACACCCCTTGCCTCTTTGCATCCCACTTTTTAATCATGGCTCCCAATATTCTAAATCCCCATCAGTATTCTACAGTTAAAACAAATTCTGTCCTAATGTCCACAAATGTTGTGTATTCTATCCCTCCAAATGTACATCTTGCACAGATTTAATCATGAGAGGTCACCTTTCCCAAAACGTCATTATAGTGTCTTTATCTCCATTCTCCACTAAGGTGGTCACTCTGATTCCGTTTCTAATCATTTATCCATTTTCATCCATTTTTCTGCTGTCATATCTTGATTGTAGCATTTACAATGCCTGTTTCTCCCCCATTACAATGTCCCCTCCTGTTTTACAATGTCCCCCTCACATGCCTGATGCTTCCTTCACCCATCGCACTGTTATACTCAGAGCACACGCTCTCACAGTTGATACTTTTCTTCTCCATTTCTCCCTTTGTCCTGCTATTCTTTCCGTGGATGTGATGCCTGCCTTTTCATATACACTTAACTGCTTCTGCACCTTCACTGACTCCTCCCACTCACCACCCTATCCAAGGTAAGCAAATAATATATCAGTTTTACTAGAGCTTGAGACAATTTTATTACATTAAGTCTCCCTTACAAAGTTTCCATTTTCCCTTTTCACTTGAGAGTCTTTCTTTCAGTTTTTATGTAAAGCCTTAACTACAACTCTGGTGACCTGAGTTCAACTTGCATCTCAGGTGCCTAATGAATCTGGTATGAGGGAGAAGAAAACTGACAAGTCTTAGGCCTACTCACCTATGTTCCTGGGGGCGGGGGGCAGCAGTTGATTTCTGGCACACGTTTTGCTGTATAATCCATAAGGACACCATGGATCAGCTATAAATGTTTACCTATAAGTGAGGGACAGCTTAATACATGAAGGTGCGCCATGCATTACAAAGGCCAGTTGCATGCCAACTCCTTGGATAGCATGAGTTGGTAAATCAGGACTTACACAGGAGAAGCCTGATCCCAGTGTACCTGACCTTCATCCCCAGGGACTGAATGAGCTGATAGGCTCTCAATCACATGAAACAAGAGATCACATGGGTCATATTCCATGTTCTGAGGAGGATCAAGTCAGCCTTATTTTATTAGTGATCATTTCCCAAATTTTGCTTTCCACAGACCACTCTTGAAATCACAAGTACTTACTAATACTATATTTTTGAATTCTACTCTTGATTCCACTATAAACCTGTCAAATTCTTTCAGCACTATATCCATTTCCCCATCTATGACCTATTCCATTTTTATACATTCATTTGTGACCAGTCTGAAGAAGGCTTTCCCCTTTCTAAGAGACTCATTTTTGCACCTTTTGTCATTCAGCTTGCTGGGACCTCTATAAGGAGTGAAAATAAACTAGGAAACAGGGGGCATCCCTGCATGGTTCTGTGCTGTACTTCAGTCTCTTGAGTCCCCATTCTTAAACTCTGGCTCAACAAACAGTTTTCCAGCATGATTTTCTTTGGTCTCCGCATTGTCAGTTCATCATTCTAATTACTTACTATGACATTCTCTCTCTCTCTCTGTCTCTCTCTCTCTCACAATGTTCTTACTCTGTCATCACCCTTATCAGTCTCTCTTTTTCCCTTTTAGATTTGCGTCTGTCAGTTCTGCCTTATATCTGTCAGTTCTTCAATGTTATTTGGGTTCCCTGACAGCAGAACAGTAATCAAACTCAAATTTTCCAGCCTAATGATAGGACACTATTCATAATCACAGCCTATGCCTCACAGCAGGGTTGTGACAGTGAGAAAGGAGAGCATTTGGGCAGCAGTTGCAGAACCTACTAGATAACATAGGACAATATGATTTTCTGTTAGTAACGGGGACCTGAATGCTCATGTAGAGATAGACAGAGCAGGACATGAGGACTGCCTGGGTCCACATGGGTGGGGCAACAGGAATAAAGTAGAAGCCATTCTCAACTTCTGTCTGGCAAAAGGCTTGATGATAGCTAACACATGGTTCAGCAAAAGAGACAGTCACAAGGTCATATACAACATCGGCCAACATGCAACTCAGGTAGTGTTCCTCCAAGTAAGGAAAGGACACTGGGGTAGAATCAGCAATCGAAAGTCATCTCCAGTGAAAGTCAGCCCATAGCTTAAACCACTGGTTACTACAATCAGCTGCAAGCAGCAATCAGAGAAGGCTCTAAGGCCAACACACACTAGGCTGAAGACCTGGATGTTCACTTGAAAGAAAGCACAGGAGTTAAAGGAATTACTCAAGGTTCTTGCACCTAAGGAAGAAGAGGAAATAGGAAATAGGTAGAGTTAAAGAATAATAACAGCTAGAACAGATATGCAGCTGAGCCAAGAATGGAAATAAGGTACATAAGGAAAGCTGGTGGAATGCAGAAGTTGAGGAAGTCATCAAAAGAAAGAAGGAGTGCATGAAAAAGTGGTAGATAAAAGACAGACCAGGCTAAGAAGGAATACGGGTTGGCTAAGAAAGAAGCAATAGCAAAGAAGCACTCTACCAGCTTCTGAAAAGTGATTCAGTAGATGGCATAAAGAAACCATATCAGGTTGCAAGGCAAAGAAAGAAAGATAGTCAGTCACCAGTTACAATGGATGTCAGGAGCAACCTGCTCACCAGTCCACAAGACATCAAAGGCAGACGGAAGGAGTATGAATGAATGACGAAAGTCCCACAGAAGCTGCACTGCCCCAGACACAGCCTAAAATGAAAGAAGAGGAGGATCCCACCCTAGAGGAATTAAGAACAGCACTTTGGAAAATGAAGTCAGTGAAAGCAGCCGGCTCAGATGAGGTCACAGCAGATATGATCAAGATATTAGGTGAGAAAGGTGAAAATGGCTCTTGATAGTACTCATAGCAGTATGGAGAGAAAGGAGTATCCCAGATGACTGGAGAACAAGCATACTAGTGCCAGTGTACAAGAACAAAGGGGAAATCCACAATTGTGGACAGTACAGAGGTATCAGACTCCAGTCATATTGCATGAGAGTGCTGGAGAGGATGACTGATAAACACATACAGAGTAACAGAAAGCAAGATGGGAGATGAGAAGTTCAGCTTCAGATAAGAATGCAGCACAAATGACTTGATGTTTGCAATGAGACAGATAGCTGAGAAGAAACTAGAGATAAGGAAAGAGTCCAGCTGGGCATTCCAAGATTTGGGGAAACCATATGATAAAATTCCAAGAAAGCAGGGCAGGCCTGTGGTGGTTTGGAGTCCCAGAAACATTGGTAGAATTAGTGCAGGCTATGTACAAGGACCCAATGACTCAAGTACAAACTGTGTTCGGACTCACAAAGTGGTTCCCTGTGAGAGTGGGTGTGCATAAGGGTTCAGCTCTGTTCGTATTTGTGATAGACTACACTAGCAAACAGGTCGGATGAAACAAAGCAACAAAGCTGCTATATGCAGACAATGTGGCATTACAGGTAGATTCTGAGCAAGAACTTCAGCAAAGGATAGGGGAATGGAATGCAAAACTGAAGGCACATGTGATGAAACTGAGTACAGATATGACCAT
Organism: Protopterus annectens; assembly: GCF_019279795.1. Lineage (NCBI taxonomy): Eukaryota > Metazoa > Chordata > Ceratodontiformes > Protopteridae > Protopterus > Protopterus annectens. The sequence goes on from NC_056741.1 coordinate 693,891,641, forward strand.
TGTAATGGTAACAAATAGGGGGAAATCAGAAGTAGCTGAGAGATCAGATAGATGGGGAAAATAGTAGAACAGGTAAGAACTTCAAGTATCTGGGAGGTGTGGTTGAGAAGAAAGGAGGTCTGAATGAAGAGGTTAAAGCTAGAATCAGAGGGGCTACAGCCAGGTGGCACAAAGTGTATGAAAGAAAAAATGCCAAAGAAGTTGAAATGTAAGGAGTACAAAACAAAGGTATGACCAGTACTACTGTATTCTACATAGACATGGGCAGTAAAGGTAGAGCAGTTGAAGCTAGAAATCATGGAGATTAAGTGCCTGAGGTGGGTAGTAGGATGCCAACAGACAAAGAACTGAGGAAAATGGAGCAGAAGCCCAAGCAGCTCCAATTGTAGAGAAGGTCAAAGAGAACATATTAAGGTGTTTTTGCGCAAATCTACAGGAAAGCACCAGACAATCTGAAGAAGATTTGGAACATACAGGGAGAAGGCAAAAGAAAATGAGGTCAACCAGCAAAGATGAATGGATGTGAGTAAAGACCTGCGATGGTCAGGCATGACAGTCGAGGAAGGTAGGAGAGTGGCATTGAATCAAGAGAGATGGTGACAGTTGACATGACACGCCAACCCCATGTAGAAAAAGAGGGGAAAATGGGGGATTATGATGGATGATGATCTATTAAGTAATCAAACTGATGTTATAGGTTCATAGGTTGGCACTAGGCTATAAGCCCTAGGGCCTATACAAGCCTAGCCATAACAATTCTCTGGCTATTTCTTCCCATAGTTTTTACTTCCCTGGACCCCTGTCTAGCAGAGCGACTGACATGATCCCCAGGGTGAATTTCCTATCTCCCATCCAATCATCAAGGTTCCTTTTAAAGAGAGCCAAAGAGGCGCTCTGCTTGACATGTATGGGCAGTCTATTCCAGAGTCTGGGGAGCCTCTGGGTCAGAAGCCTATCCCTCCAGCATGTTTTGCTCATTGTGATGACAAGGTTTAGATCCCTGGAGCATGTGTCTCTGAGATATTGGGATTTCTTTAAGTGTAGCATGTCCAACAGCTCTGGGTTTGACATAGCCTTGTATGGTAAGCAGAGATTGCCTCTGAGTAGACGATATGTGATAGAGTAAAGGCGGAGCTTTTTTTAGATGGTCAGCATAGGGCATCTGCTTTAGGCCTGTGATTCTTTTAGTGAGGTATTTCTGCAGCTTTTTCAGTTGTTGCAGATGTCTTGAGAGGTGCATACCAAACGGGGCGTTGTATTCTATAATGGGTCTAATGAGGGATGAGTACAGTGGGACAATGACTTCCTTTTTTCTGGATGAAAATCGCTTAGTGATGAGGTGTGCCACATAGAAGGATTTCCTGACTGTTGTGGTGATGTGGTTATCGAAGGTGAGACCACTGTCCACCTGTGTCCCTACGTCTCTTATCATACTTTCGGTGTTTAGTGTACTGCCACCTATGTGGTAATTCACGGGTACATGTTTTTTCCCAAAGGGGATAAATATAGATTTCTTGGCATTGAGCTTAAGCCCATGACTCTGGCTCCAAGCATCTGTTTCTGTAAGGCCCTATTTGCAGAATATCCAAATAGTCTTCTAGTATGCCTCCGGTGGCATTGCACTAAAACTATTTTAGGAACTCATTTCACATTGCTTACAGAGGCAGCCTCTGCATGTGCCTTCTTCAACCATCTTATTCTTTTTATCTCTTCCCTGTTTCTGTATTATGAACAATCAAGGAAATATCTGGATTGGGCTCAACCCCCCCCCCCCACCCACCCACCCACCCATCCTCACTGCTGCACAGCATTTGATTTATTAGACGTTGGCTGATAAGCTTCATCTTTAGATGAATAATTCTTCTCAGAGGTTTTTCTTCCTTCCTTTTCCTGGTCAGCTGATTCCCTCAATACAAGTATCCACTCCAGGAAGTGTTCAGGGTATGACAATTACTTGTACGCCAGGTACTTCCTACTTTGCAGAACAAAATCTCACCAGATTCCCATGATGCCACTAAAGGCTTCTATCACCCTTAATCATTTCAGACTTAAAGATGTCTTCAAAAAAACTTCCCCTTTTCTCTAGATCAGTGTCTGCTGTATAAACCAAAAATAGCCCAGATCCAACAGCAGATTCATGCAGTACCTCTGTACTTATTGCAGGAGAGGAAGAAATGGCAATTATCTACTACCCATGATGCACCTGCAGAAGGGGAAGGAATGGCAATGATGCACTACCCAGGATCATACCTCTCAAGTGTACCTCATTATGAGGAACGTACCTCATTTGTGGTCTTAAAAAGTTCATGTTCCTCGAAGTTCCACAAAGTTTCACATTGAAACAGTCTGTCAGACATTCAGTGTTAGGAATTTTTTGAAGTGAAATCCATGGAAAATAGAAATTAATCATATTAATTCATTAAGGGATCATCTTTATAAGTAAAACCAGCACATTTTAACCATCCTATGACCTTCCTAGTTGAAGTTGTTAGTAAGCCAGTAGTATGTGTTCCACATTTTGCCCATTTGTTCCACATTATGAAGGCGACTATTCCTCATTTTAGAGACTGAAGGTTGAGAGCTATGCCCAGGATCTATTTTGTAGACATTTTTTCCTGAAGTCCAATTATATATTATATAATGGAAAGGTTTTCCCTCCCATTGATTTGTGTTGCACTCCAGTCTTGAGGAAATACCCAATATATATATATATATATCTGCATTGCATCCTAAAACCATCCATACTGACTAATATTAATGTAGAAAGTGTGAAAAATAGTATAGTTTGCTTTATACAATAGTATTATTCTAAACAGGTAGCACTTTTCTTTTTAAATAAGATATTAAATAAGATGACAATATACCATGCGAGGGCTATGAATAATTATATAGGTTCAAAGGCAAATACTAGGCTAGCTGCTCTGTGGGCCATTTTAAGCCTATCCAGTTTCCCTTTCAAGGGTGAAAATCAAGCTCTGTACCCATTGACTACAAGATAAACACTTTAACCATTATACCAACTCCCAACCACATAATCTGAGGTCAGAATCAAACCTTGTATCTTGTGTCTTTGAGGTAAAGGCTTTAACTATCATGCCTATCCTCCCACCCCCGGTTCATAAGTGTGTACTACACTAATGATCAGTGGGGCCTTTTTAAACTTAGCCATGCATCCCAAATTTCTAACAATTTCTGTTACCCTTGGTAGTGTAAACAGGGGCTTGGGAAATGAATCATTTACAGTCTGTCTGTGTCCATTAGAGACATAGGTGTTAAAGTGGGTCTATATCACTTGAAACATAAAACCTATTTGTCTAATGACTGTTCGTCAAACCGAAATTGTCAAAACCTCTCTTCATCAAACAGCGGCTTCATCGAACATTTTCATGGGGAAAAACAAAGGTTGGCCATCATCAGGAATTTGTCGTTTTTCCCACTGTAGTGCAATCTCGAGTTTGGTATATTTTTAGTTAGGGGGGTGTAAGGGGCGAAGCTCCCCACTTGGGGTTTTACATTTTTAGAATTTAGTGATGGGCACTAGGTTGGATGGCCATTTCTTTTCTCTGTGAAAAAGTTTGATGAAACAACCATTTGATGAAGACAGGTTTCAACAATTTGGGTTCAACAAATAGTTATTCACCAAATAGTTTTTTTGCTCAATTGATATAGCCCCTGTAAAGCAGGAGAGAATTTCTGGTTCCCCATTCAGCTGTCCAAGTTACACTTGAATTGAGTTAGAGAAGAATTCAACGTCAAATGGATGGGGAGCCTGTTCCAGAGAAGGGCTAGTCTCTGGGATACATACCTTTCTCCACTTCAGGTCCTATTTATATCACAGGCAAGGTTTAAGTCTTTAGAATTGGTAATTCTGTTGCTGGTTGTTTAGCAGATATGGAGGAGGTCCATAAGACTGGGGTCCGACAATGCTTTGTATGCCAGGAGTAGAACTCCCCTCAACAGCATGTAGGAGACAGAATACAGGAATAGGACTTTGAAGCAGAGGACATATTGTTTATACTTTGTATTCTTTTAGTGTGGAATCTCTGTGAATGCTCCATTTGTTGGAAATACCTGGTTAGGTGCACACCAAATGGGACACTGTACTTAATAATGAGTCTGATGAATGCTGAATACAGTGAAACAATGAATTCCTTGGACCTGGAAACCATACCTTTATTTATAAATTGCACAATGTAAAATTATTTCCTCACTACATAGACATGTGATATTCAAGTGGTGGAGAAGGGCTCTAATTTCTTCATTCAGGTTGCACCCTCATGACCAAACAATGCCCCCCACAAAGATAAGGTATAAATTATCCACATCTTGCCATCATGTTTAGCCATAACTTAAATGGTATGTCCATTCTGCAGTTAATCTGTGCCATCACAATGGATGAGATTTTGCTAATAAGAGCTACCTGCCATGGGATCATGTCAGTTTAGGTCTTATATAGCAGTCTTTACCAAGGAACCCTCCAGCCCGTTCAACACATTTTCATTGTCTTCCTCACTGCTACTATTAAGATGGTGTCCTGTAATCAACCAAATTTTTCTTTTAACTCATCCTTTGCATAATGTTATCATATTTGTTAACTTCCATTCTTTAGCTACCCAGCTTATCCCTGAGGATATACTGAAGAGCCTTGTGAGCTGCTCCCCCAGTATTCTTTTAAAGGCATTTTGCTCCAGTGGGTGATGCCTAGCCATTCTTGGCACATGTCATGCCTCCCCAAAAAACACAAAGGATTACATCTGCCGACTATCTGGCTGAACTAACGTGCCTCCATTAAAGCTACATTGTTTTGCCTTAGACACTGCACACTGTTGCACACCATATATACATGCCAGTCCCATTCTATAAGACCATCATTTCTTCTATCATATCGGAGCACTACCAGTCTCCCACAGTCCTGGGGTACCTCCACTTCCACAGTCCTGGGGTACCTACACTTCCTTGTTTGTAAATACAAAGGAGTATCTGTTTCCTGCCACTATGTACAGTTTTCATTTGCTGATATAGCTCAGCAAACCATTGTGCCCTACCACTATCACCATTTTGAGTTTAGTCTTAGAAAAACAGAGCTGCTTGCACAGCACTCATGAATAAACATACGTATAGATTTACAGAATGATGTTTCAATCTATAATCATTTCAGCAAAATTTTTATCAAGTACTTTTTTAACACCTTAATTAGATTATCATCTTTTAAACAATGACATAGCTGCATACATATTAACAGAAGAGAAAAAAAAACATAGTTAACGTTTCATTGTTTGTATGCATCATACATAGGTTTCCTTTTTAACAATTATCATTCAATCCAAAGTTCAATTCTTTTCCCTTAAACTTCACTCCTCTTCCTGAACATTATTATTCTTGTGTTGTTTCTCAAATGCCATTTATTTCTATGAAATTACTTCCTTCCCTTTTCTAAAGATTACATCTTCATTTATTTTATCTCCTTTACAATATTCAGTATTTCAGTTTCACTTGCTTCAGATTGTGATTTCCATTGTTTAGTAATTGTTTTTTTTTCCCAGCCAATAGCATTAAAATTAGTAAGGCTTTACTATATCTGGGCAATTCATATTATCTATCCCAGGTCAAAAGAATAATTTTCTTTGTTACAACCATTTGCTTCTCCAACATTTTGGATCGAGTACTCTGTAGGGAATTTTTAAAATATGCAAACTCCTTACATTACCAAGAAAACTTATTCCTAATTACTTCCTTATCCCATCACACCACGAGCATTTGTTATCTACCTGTGGAAAAATTATCTGAAGTCTGCCTGAAGTATAAAAATACCTATATTAAACACTTCTTTGATCAAGTAAGTATGTTTCAGGTAGCTGTGATTCATGCAAATACAACATAACTGAATCACAAATATATTCAGTAAAAGTATTAAACTCTGAATATTAATGCATCAAACTATCCAAAACACCAAGCTAAGAAAGTGTAACCTTTATTCATGAAAACTTCAGAGATTAAACATGTAAATGTTCATTAGTTTAGCATAATGTCCAGAGAATCCTCTCTCCCTCTCTCTCTCTCTCTCTCTCTCTCTCTTTCAGTATCAAGCATTAAAACATGGATAAATTGCTCTTTCTGCCCAGAGTCCTCTTACACTGCCTATCCACTATCCCCAAATTATATGCAACTGCTCAGCTGGGCCTGTAGGATAGTTTATCCACCCCTACCTCCCAGAATTCTCTTCCCTAAAGCCACAAGTAGCATTAGTGACCTGAGAGCTCTTATTCCCACTCCCGGTCTCATACTAAAACCCTATCCAGCAGACAACTCTAATGGTTTCATCAGGTTACTGGGGATATGCACATCCGGTATATCCTGCACTTTTCCTGCACCAGTTCAGTTACTTAGGGGATAAAAACATTTATTTTCGCTGTGCAAGCTCTCCAATGCCTATGCATGTACACAGTTTGCGATTTTTGTAATTTCTCATTTGTTTACTGATTGTGACTGGAGAAGATGCTGTCAGTCCACACCTCAGGCACCCTTTCCTGATTGTGCACGGGAAAGTTAACATTGCCATTTCTGTAATGAATCTGCTCATTCTTTTACCTGATCTCTACGATAATTTTTACACATTCCTTGGCAGCTCACACTCAGTTATTCCCAGCACATGAGGTGACTGGGGATTGTTCACTCCCCTTAGCCACCCTGTATTTCCTTTAACCATAGTTATCCACAGCACATGAGGGGACTAGGGTTGTTCACTCCCCATAGCTGACATGCATTTCCGTTAACCATAGTTATCAACAGCACATAAGGGGACTGGGGCATGTTTATTCACCCTAGTCACCATGTGTTTCTTTTAACCTTAGTTATCTACAGGACATGTGGGTACTGGGGATGTTCACTTCCCCTAGCTGCCATGCATTTCCTTTAACCTTAGTTGTATACAGCACATGAGGGGACTTGGTGTTGTTCACTCCCCCTACCCACCATGCATTTCCTTTAACTGTAGTTTTCTGCAGCACATGAAGGTATTGGAGGTTGTTCAGTCTCCCTAGCCACCATGCATTTCCTTTAACCTTAGTTGTACACAGTACATGAGGGGACTGGATGTTGTTCACACCCCCTAGCCATGATGTGTTTCTTTTAGCCTTAGTTATCTATAGCACACGAGGGGCCTGGTGTTTGTTCACTCCCCCTAGCCACCAGCATTTCCTTTAACCTTAGCTGTAGACAGCACATGAGGGGACTGGGTGTTGTTCACTCCCCTACCCACCATGCATTTCCTTTAACTGTAGTTATCTGCAACACATGAGGGAACTGGGGGTTGTTCAGTACCCCTAGCCACCATGCATTTCCTTTATAGGTTCATAGGCTCATAGGTAGGTACTAAGTTATCAGCCCTGGAGCCTATATAAGCCTAGCCAAAAAGGTTTCCTGGCTTTTGCCACCCAAGAAAATTATTTTCCTGTGCCCCTGTCAAGCAGTGCCACAGAAGTGATCTCTGGGGTGAATTTTCTATTTCCCATCCAGTCGTCAAGATTTTTCTTAAAGAGGGCCAATGAGGAGCTTTGCTTGACATTCATGGGTAGCTTGTTCCAGAGTATGGGAAGTCTCTGGGACAGGAATCTATCCCTCCAGCATGTTCTGTTTATTGTGGTGACAAGGTTTAAGTCCCTGGAGCATGTGGTTTGGAGAGATTGGGATTTCTTTAAGTGTAGCATGTCCAATAGCTCTGGGTTTGACATAGCTTTGTATGTTAGGCAGAGATCGCCTCTGAATAGGAGATATGCGACAGAGTGGAGCTAGAGGTTTTTGAGATGGTCTGCGTATGGCATCTGTTTGAGGCCGGTAATCCTCTTAGTGAGGTATTTCTTTGGCCTTTCCAATTGTTTTTAGGTATCTTGTGAGATACATGCCAAACGGGGCATTGTACTCTACAATGGGTCTGATGAGGGATGAGTAGAGAGGATCAATGACCTCCTTTTTTCTAGAGGAGAACCCTTTTGTGATGAGGTGTGCCACGTAGAAGGATTTCCTGACTACTGTGGCAATGTGATTATCAAAGGAGAGACTACTATCCACCTGTGTCCCGAGGTTTCCTATCACACTTTCAGTATTAAGTGAGTTACCACTTATGTGCTAATTCATGGGTACCGAGTTTTTCCCAAAGGGGATGACAATGCACTTCTTGGCCTTGAGCTTGCGGCCATGACTTTGACACCAAGCATCTGTCTCTATGAGGCCCTTTTGTAGAATGTCTACATCATTAGGTGATTCTATTATGGCTCCCAGTTTGCAGTCATCTGCGAACTTTGTTAGCCAAAGACCTTCTGTGTTGGCCTGCACTTCAAAGAAGTAGATGCCAAACAAGAGAGGACCCAGGACTGAAACCTGTGGTACTCCACTCTTCACTGGTCTGAAGTCGGACTTGGAGTCGGCAGCTTTTACTGTGTAGGTTCTGTCAGTGAGCTAGTTGGCCACCCATCTTATGAAATAGGGATTTATGCCCAGTTTAGTGAGTTTATCTATAATTCTAGAGTGGGGGATTGTATCGAAGCCTTGGCGAGGTCAAGCTAGGTTGTGTGCACTACCTTGCCCTCATCTACGGCTTTAGTGACTGCTTCAAAGAAGCCAATCAGGTTTAGTAGACATGATCTACTGTTTACAAACCCAAACTGAGTGGGGTCCAGGGTTTGGAGATAACCTATGTCTTTGTTTATGAACTCTGAGATTATACATTCCATGGCCTTGCGGACCAGGCTCATCAGGCTAATGGGGTGGAAGTTTCTGGGGTCCATGGTGGCACCACCTTTGTGGAGTGGGATAATCATTGCTGTGTGCCACTCAGTAGGCACATAGCCTGAGGTGAGGCTATGATTGAACATGGTACTCAGGTGGGGTGCCAGTTCATTCTGTAGTTCATGCAGTATGCAGCCTGGGATGTTGTCTAGTCCCATGGATGCTGTGTTCTTGGCTATGGAGAGTGCAGTCTATAATTGTTCATACGGGATTACAGGGGCTTTGTATTCTTCTGGTATTAAGATGGGCCCTTTGGAGGGAAAGGGGGGTAAAGTTAGCACTGAACCTATCTGCCAGGATGTTGGCAATATCGGTTGGTTCTATATATCTAGTGCCATTGTGCTGTAGCTCAGAGCAAATCTGAGTGTTGCCATTGAGATTCTTGACATAGCTGTAGAATGCTTTGTGGTTGTCTTTGGAATCAGTGGTGATTTTATTTTCACAAATGGCTTTGGAGGATTTTATGAGGGATCTCAGCTTCTTGCTGAGGCTGACAAAGGAGTTCCTCCAATCTTGGGATTTTGCTCTTTTTTGCAACAGCTTCTTCCTTCTGTTGCAGAGTTTGTTTATGGCAGTGGACCACCAGCTTGGTTTCCTTTTTGGAGGATAGCATCTTGGTCCTGTTGGGGTTGGCACAATCCATGCACTCATGTATGTGCTTGTACAGTGCATCCGTGTAAGATTCAGCAGTTGTACTTCTATTTTCCATCTGCATGGGTGTCATGAAGTTTGCCAGTTCTGTCTTAAGAAGCATGAAGTTGGCTTTGGAGTAGTTTTTGACGATGGTTTCCTTAACGGGGGAGTGGGAGTAGGATATGGATGTCTAGGGTGATTAGCTTGTGGTCAGATCTGATAAGCGAGGAGTTGACCTCTGGCATGGAACACCAGTTACCCATATTGGTAATGACCAGGTCCAAGATATTGCTGCCCCTGGTGAGGGTGTGGACAAGCTGATCCAAGACGATGGAATTTATGAATTCCAGAAAATGTTGAACAAATGATTTGGTACATGAGTAGTTTTCAGAGTTGATGGTGGGGTAATTGAAATCTCCCATAATTAAGGTATTGGGTTGTACCTTAATATTTTTCAACATCTTAAGAAATGTCCAAAACCCACTAGGGTAAACTTTTTTCTGCATGCCACCAGTATGCACCCCTTCAAACAGAAGGTGAGTGTGATTAAATCGTAAGGGATCCATATAGCACTAGTCTCCCAGGACCTGACGGATTTCTTGACCAACATTCAAAAGCTACAAATGGACTTTTTATCCCAAGGCTACTCAGAAGGGCTAATCAACAGGATCCTCAACCCCATCATCAGCCAATGCCAACTTGGCACCCCTAGGGCTCTAACTGACACCATGATCCAGACCACCCCAGAAACTAGATTCCAGTTCAACTGCATCCTGGACTTCTCTATGGACTATAAAGACATCATCCAGATCATAATGGACAATTGGCCCATCATCACAAATAACAGGTCTTTTGGCCACATTTCTCCAGAGAAACTCTCCTTCACAGCTAGAAAAGGGAGAAGCATTAGGGACTTTCTGGAACACCCATGCCAAGTTAAACTTGACATCCCTGATACCTTTGCCTACAGTGAGCCTCCCTGCCACTACTGTAGACACATGAGCGGTGCCGCAGGCTTTTACTGCCCCAATGGCAGGAGACACTACACACCTAATGTCAGAGGTGACTGCAATGTCACAGGAGTGGTTTACAGGGCAGCGTGCACCAAATGCAACGCTTTCTATGTGGGCAAGATGGTCAACTCCCTTAAAATGAGGATAGCAAAACACCTGCATGACTTAAAATACTTGAAAGTGACAAACCAGCTGGCAGTGCATGCTCTCAGGAACCTAGAACACAATACGTTCAAATTTCATGTTCTTGAACACATCCCTAAATCCCCACTAGGCAGGGACCACAACTCGCTGCTTGAGAAGAGAGAACTCGAGTGGCAAATACGTTTGCAGGCAAGGAAAAGACCAGGCCTTAACTATGTGGAATCTTTGACCCCACTCTTACATCTCAGAAAGATACAATACCGTATATCACAACCTCTGCGTCTGGACCTCTAACAGATTTACTGACGAAATGTTACCTTTCATGCGACAGCTAGTTTTGATCTCACCAGTCTACCTCCAGCCCATGGTCTGATACTTCCCCTGGCAAATTCGGACTCATTTGTTTTTGGTCAATGGTTCATCTATATATAATTTTTTGTCTTTCATGTCTTTCATGTTTTCTACAGTGGTTCAGTATTACTTTTTTTCATGTCTTTCTAGCTTTTCAGGTTACATATCAGTGCCTTTTTAAGATTGTTTTTTTAATTAACAGCCCTCATTCAGTTCCATATCTTAATACATTAGTTTCTATTGATATCCATTATTTAAGAATTTTTCACTATTTTGTTTCCCTTTTTAGTTTCTGTATCTTATTTTTTGGATATCTAGCCTGGTTCTTATTTTTTTGGTTTTCTAGCCTGTTTCTTATTTTACATACATGTTATTTTACATACATGTTGTTGCTATTTCTCTAGTACGCTCGGCTTTGCTTATTATTCTCTTTTAGGTCATCCACCATCCTGACGAAGATTTTGAAAAGTGTAGCCTAACAATGTATTTTACCAGCAAGGGTTGATTTTTTTTCCAGCAAGACTATTTTTAGTTAACTACATTTTTTAGCTAATTTTAGTTAATCTCTGAACTTGACTATTGTAGGTTTAGAGTGATTCTACTAACCACTTATGAGCTGGCTCAGGGTATCTAACCTATCAGATTGGGCACGACAACTTGACATCACACCTTACAATCACAATAAAAGCTTTTTCACCCACACTTGATTGGCTCCCACTGACATACCCCCAGATACTCTTATAAAAAGAAATCCTCAGGATCACTCTTTCCATTAAGGAAATACGCTTTGATGGTGATTGTACTTCTGGTACTTTTTACTTCAATAAAGTAGGACCTTCTAGAATCTGAACTTCGACTACTTTGATTTTTTGCCACCATGGTGAGCAGAGCTCCTTAGACGAGCCACATTTACATTGTTTTGCCTGTTTTTTCTGTGTGTTTCATCTTTGATTTCTAGCTGCCACACTAGCAGTTCCTCTCACCAGGCGACCTGACCAGCCGGAACTACGACCTGTATATGATGACTTTCTAAAGGCTTTACTCAGCCTTCAACCACAAGCGCTCAGGTATGCACAGCCTTTCTCAAGGCTTTACCGGCAGCCCAGCTTCTTCACCGACATCCCACTGTACCTTTATTAAGGCAGCCTACCTGATCATCCATTTGTTCTTGGCTTCCCTAGGGTATTTTATTCGTGAACATCTTAAGAAATGAAGAGTGGGAATCCTGGGGCATGGTGGGGTATCTGTAGCAAGCTACAATCTAGATTGCAGTCTTGCCCAGTGTTAGTTGCAGTTGGATAATTTTGGATGCATTATGTTGAGCGGCTAGCCTGGAGGTGTGGATATCCTTAATGAATATGGACAACGCCACCTCCTTTAGTGTTTCAGTCCAGGTTATGTGGCCAAAAGGTGTGGTATGAATTATAGCCTGGTAATGCAGGGGTGCTCTCTGGAGCCTTGAACCAGGTCTTTGTCACTGCACAGATGTCAATGTTCTTCATTTTAAGGACTGCCTCGAGTGAGTGCATTTTGATGTTTAGACTTCTAGCATTAAGTAGCATTACCCTCAGAGTTTGCTTGCTTGTGCCTGTTATGGTGGTGAATTTAGCAATAGAACCTTGCCTAAAAAAGGCACTATAGTGGTGGCAAGAGCCTTAGCCAGTATCTGGAATCCCAGGGGCGACAGGTGTAGGCCATCTCTGGCAAAGCATTGTGGTCTGTCGACCATGTCATCCCAGGCAGACAGATACTGGATCCCCTTAGAATGACACCAGAAGCTTAGCCAATTATTGAAGTCAATCATTTTGTCCTTGTACTGTGGTATCATTCTGGGCGATGGCAGGATGTTACTCAGGGCAAGGGTCATACCTGCCTGGGCTACAAGATCCGAGAGTTCCTCCATATCTCTTTTAATATAGTCCAGAGAGGTACATCTCAGGTCATTCATACCAACATGGACAATGACAGAGTCATATTTGTACTTGTTGTAGAATGACCTGAGTGCATGTATTATGTGGTGGATCCTGGCACCTGGCAGGCAGCTGACAGTAACTTTCTCCTTGTTTAGCCTGGTGAGTGGGACATTAGTGTGCCTGACTATAGAGTCACCTATGACTAGTGTTTTGGGTACATTACTTTGCCTTATGGGCTGAAGTTGAGTGGCGCACTGATTTTGTGGGCTATGTGTCATTTGGGTAGTTGTAGGGGGTGGTGGTTGTCTGTGTTTCATCTTGGGATGTCTCTGTTTCTTGGGCAGATTTTTATTGAGAGCCTCCATGAATGTGGGTGTGTGCTTTGTGTTTCTATGTGTGGGTTTTGGTAGTGTGGGTTTTGAAGGACTATGTGTTGAGTGTGGTGTGGTGCAGGTGTTAACCTTCTCCTCTTGCCTGTCTAGTCCAGTCTTGGCTAGAGAGAGCTTTGCTTCCAGTTTGGCTATATAAGTGCATCTCTCACGGGTTGTAGGATTGGGTGGTAGGAGGAGCGGGTTCTCAGTGTACATGAGGCAATTGCTGCATTGCCCCAAGATGCCCAGATTCATCAGGTGGGCAGGAGAAAACACCGGGAGCTGACCCTGTATAGGTGCTTATTAATTTAAGTACTAAGAACTGTTTTCCTCTTGACAAGTGAGGAAATCGAGTGCTGTAGTAATTTGTAGTTTATTTAGTGCTTACAATGAGTTCTGAGCAAGTGCTGACCACAAGGAAACAGTTTTGAGTGCTGAAGCTAAAATACTGGCTAGTTCTAGCTAAAACTAGCTAGTTTTAGCACCAATCCCAAGAAGAGAAGCAGGCAACGGCCTGTTTGGTAATTCACAGTCTTGTCCCAGATGATGAAAGGGTCTGCAGGCTTGTAGCCTTTTTCTGGTAGATGCCTCGAATAGCAACCAGACCAGTCAGGTATGTTAAGCACAGACACTCACTCTCCAACCAGAAAGAGTCAGGAATCAATGCACTCTGCTCCTACACTCACCAGGATCAGAATATAAGCACAGATTCTAAGCTGTCACCTATAAAGCAGGTATTAAGCTTTCTGGTAGGTACTGGGGGTTATTCAGTCCCCCTAGCTGCCATGCATTTCCTTTAACTGCAGTTATCTACAGCTCATGAGGGTACTGGGGGTTGTTCACTCCCCCTAGCCACCATGTGTTTCTTTTAACCTTAGTTATCTACAACACATGTGGGGACCGGGGAGTTGTTCACTCACCCCAGCTACCATGCATTTCCTTTAACCATAGTTATCTACAACACATGTGGGGACTGGGGCTTTTTGACTTCCCCTAGCCACCATGCATTTCATTTAACTGCAGTTATCCACAGTATATGAGGCAACTGGGGGTTTGTTCACCCTCCCTAGCTACCATGTGTTTCTTTAACTGCAGTTATCTAGAGTACATGTGGGGAATGGGGGTTGTTCACTCCTCCTAGCCTGCAATGTGTGTATTTTGTACTACAAATATGGTGTATGGAGTTCTACAGACTCCTCCAAGTCAAATGTCTATGGTATTTAAGGGAATTTCACCCCAAAGCCTAAAAATGTGATAGTGTACTTTGAGTATTCGCAAATGTTTTTGAAACCATGCCTATGAGATTTGGACCCAATATATAAATGAATTCCAAACAGGCTGTTTGCTCTACATTATTTGAAACATTAAATCTGGAAAACACTTCACCTCTTATAAGTCTAATTTCTATGCTGTATATATTGATACCTGCTAAGCTTGGCAGTATTTATCTTTTTATCGTTTCTTAGTGGTGGTGCTGTGGTAGCGTTGTCGCCTCACAGTAAGACACTGCCCGGTTCGACTCTCAGTTAGAGCGTCTATTGCGTGGAGACATGTGTGAATGGGCGTACCTTCGTTGAAGGTTGTGTGTCAGTGCTGGCAACTCGGTACGTAAAAATCAACTGCCAATCATTAGCAGACCGGAGTTCTGCTGTGGCGATCCCTTACCGGGAAAAGCCGAAAGTCACAACAACAAGTAAATCTCATTTTGACTGATTTCCATCAGGTATATTCCATTTTGTATCTATTAGCATTAAAACCAAGATGAGTCATATCATGGTATTATACACGTTGCATAAAACAGTAGAATCCATTGAGCTAGAAGACAAAAGTGGCATACCTAGCTGTTTGTTAGCCTTATTCTTTGTCAACATTGTGTTAGAACTAAATCATAAAGTGTGCTAGATGGAAAGGTCAGCAGCTCTTAATGTGCTGAACAGCTACCAACTCTTGTTGATTTAGGCAAAGTTTAACATTTATTTAATGTCAGTGAACACTTTAACATTTGTTTATTACCAATGAGCATAACATTTGCAGGCTTTAAATACTCAAACTATTTTTCTGATTCACTGATTCCTTTCAAACATAACTGGTTAACAATCTTTTCTTTGGTGCACATTGTACTGATTTTACAATCATCATTGTATTTTTACAGCAAACAAAGATCACTACTTGGAATGATGGAAAACAGAAAGATAAATAACGCTAGACTCAGCAGTGAACCTTGATGAACATTGTACTAGGTGGGAAGCTGACCTCTCAGGTGGCCAAGCAGCACAACTTTGTGCTTCTTCCATATTACTCAGCTTGCAATCCATCTAACCTCAAATGGGTTAACTGTAAAATGATTGAAGCTGTCAATAATTCCAGTATGGGGCATTAAGTCAAACACTCTCAATCCAGTGACATAGTAATAAGAGATGTATTCCAATTCAAAGCATTGCTAACAGGCTGTTAAAAGTATACTATAATTGTTGGAGTCGACTTATTGTGTAGAAAGGGTTCCCTATCATTTGATTGAGTTTTCAGAAACTTGAACTCCATATGGTTGAGACCATATGATCAAGTTTTTGAAAACTCGAAACTTTTGAATGGACATTACGGTACAGTGAGGATCGGAAAATGTATCCTTTTTCTTCACTGTAGTGCAATCTCGGAGTTGGTATATACAATTTGCAGGGGGTATGGGGGGTGCAAGGGGCCTTGCTCCCCTGGAAAAACATAAAAAGGGTAGATTTTTGAGGTTTTTTTTTTTTTTTTTTTGATGTTTCAGCTTTTGGAAACTCTGTCATATGGTCTCTTTAATATTTTTTTTTCAAGATTCCGAAACATCAATCATCTGACATAGACCCATAGAAAGACATGCTGAGTTAGGTCTAGAAATTATTTATACATTTTGATTTACACGATAATATAAGAAGGCATCTTACGGATGTTAGACTTACTGCTCTATAATTCTGAACCAATTCTGAAGAACCACCTTTGAAAATTAAGGGGACAAAGAACATTTTCCAGTCCTTTGACATCATGCCTTCCTGAATCAGTGATTTGTATCATTTGTGAACAGGTACCAGGCCAAGACCCTTGAACCCACTGTTTTGGGATATAAGGTGAGCAACTGGACCTCCATTATAAAACTATATATAGAGCTACAGGTGAGGAAGGAAAGTTTGATTAAGCAAATGCATCACAGGTTTCAGCACACTAAGTGAAGACAGACATATAGCTGAAAGACTGAACAATTACCGACTTTCCTACATGTATATCCTCACCACAGCAATTACAGAATATGACTGAATGGACAGGGACAGAGATAAATCTTAACCCTTCTAGAAGGAAAGAGTATTCTGTAATCCTGTGATTGATTCATCTCCTCTCTACTTACATTCTGCATGGATCTGAAAAAGCAAATAAATCATATAGTAATCCAGGATAACCTCTGAAAAAAAGCAGTTATGTCCAGTGGATTAATCAAATTAACAAATTAAATAAAAAAAAAATGGAATGTACTGACTTCTCATTGATACATGACTTAATCTGAAGTTCATATATTGTTAAATAACATGATAGGTACGGCACATTGCACTACTATAGCAAGATAGCTAGAATGGCAGAGAATTCCACTTACATAATAGGTCCCTAGAGACTTTGAACAGTGGTGGCTAAAAAATGTTTAGCCAATAAAACATGTTCAAAGTTATTATATAAAGAAAAAAATGTGTTATATAGCATTAAAGATGAAACAAGTCTCTTTATTCTTTATTCTCTGTAGCTGTATGTGATATATGCACTTGGAACCAAAGCAATGTAATTTTGTTTAACTTGCACTGTGTGTGGGTCTGAATAACAATAATGTTTACTTTGGCTTTGACAAGATAAAAAGCAACATTCTATTGGAACCCCCCCCATGAAACAGTTGTTGTTTTTTGATACATGAAGAGGCCATTTCTGCAGGTTTACTTAATGGAAAATTCTCCGATGAGAAAAAGTTTAAAGATTGTTCTGAAATTGATGAGGTCTGGCTGATAAGTGAGACAAGGATGGCAAGACTAAATGAACAAGCAGATCTTCGGTCATGGGTTAGGTAGGATAGGAAATTAAAAGAATAATGTACATAACAGTGACATCTCACATGAACAGATAATCTGAACGGGATCCGGTTTAGATATATCTACAAGGAAGTATGAGAAGAAATTAAAGAAATATTTGATTACCAGGCCAGGGACTGCTGTGGATAATAGAGTTGGGGGATGGCACCCCTACAAAACAAAATATGAGTTTGTACTTATTAATTGGAAATGTTTAAAGAAATCATTCTAGAAATGTAAGTTACATTTATTGAGAAAATATGTAGTAATGTTTTATTTTAATATGTATGAAACCTGTTGAAAAGTCATATTATGCTTTTGAACATAACAACATTATAATTCTTTCTAGAAGAAAAATCAGAATCATGTTTATTGGCCAGGTATGCATACATACAAGGAATTTTACTCCAGTTTCAATGACTCTCCAAGTACGAATTACATAAACAACATACATGCAACTATTAAAACAAGACAAAAAATGTAAATGTACATTTACGTACAAGGTGCAAAGTGCAACTCAGTGCATGCAAAAAATACTGAAATAAATTCTGAAAGAAACAATTAACAATAAGTAAACAATATTGCAGAACTCCTGGAGACTTGGGAAAAAGAATACCCAGCCTAATAAGCTGAATTAACCATTTATGAACTTGATGGCCTGTGGAAAAACAATGTTCTTATATCTGCTTGTTTTGGTGCATATTCATCTATAATGCCTAGCCGAGGTAATAGTTCAAAAAAATGGTGGCCTTGATTGATGTAAAGGGTCGGAGATGATTTTCCCTGCCCATTTCATGACTCTGGAATAATACAGGTCCTGTTACGAGGGCAAACTAGCACCAATGATATTTTTGTCACACCAGACTATTCGATATAACCTATTTTTGTCATGCTTAGACAGAGATCCAAACAACACTGTTATGGATGAGCTGAGAACAGACTCACTGACTGCTGTGTAGAACTGAATCAACAGGTTAGGTCCATGAACTGCTGTTTTATTTAAAAAATTTATAACCAAAGTATTTGTACATTTAATTAACTGTCGCCTTTGGTTTACGCCTTTTGCCATCTTCTAAGCAGACTTGTGTGGGCATTACTTATAACTAAATTAGCTGTTTCTGTGAAACACTAACAGTTTCTTCAGGTGATGTATCCTTCTTTCTGCACTTCCTCACTTTGTCAGCCTGAAGTGTCATGTTTTCTGAGCTACTCACTCAAGCAGGACAAGAGCTGTAGAGCTCATGAGGGAATTAATAAGAAAGTGGGGCTACAAACATTTTGTTTAATCTGTTCCTGAATGTGTATTGGACAATATAATGTAAAAGGCAGGGAGGCAAATTCCTGAATAAAATAGTAAGAGATTTCAAGCAAAACATCAGGGTATGCAGTATGGAAGCTGATAGAATAGAATTGCATATATGGGAGAACTACCAATTCATGTTATTTACATGTGATACAGTAGGGAGATTTTTTTGGAAAAGAAAACACACTCTGGGATGGGAATATGCTGTGTTTAAGGTGTAAGTGCCTTTCCACAAAATAACAGTGATATTTTAAGAATTCTTAAAGTAATACAAGCGTCTTTGCTTCTCTAATCTTTCTTTCATCATAAGGAACTTCAGATCATTTATCAAACTCATATAAAAAGTACTCTGTATAATTTTGTGGTCTACAGTATATTACAGTGTATACTGTGTATTGTACCATGCTACTATTTACATAATGTGCTTTAGCCAAGTAGCAGCCTGGAAAATGCAAATGATATAACTCCTAGGTCAGTCATCCATTCATCATGTAACTTGTAACAGATTTCTTTCATCACCACAGCATTTGTGTGAAGATTATCTACCCAGTCATCACCCCAACACAGTAAACAATCACTGACATCTGATTCGCATCTGACCTAAATTTAATTTAAAAATATATGTAGTTGACATCCTTTCCTAATAAAAGCTGTCTTCTGCATTACGTTTCATGACATTCAAGTACTGAAATATATATTGTTAGGCATAAAATAATACTAGCCAAAATTTAAAATGTAAATGTTGTACCACAGTGTAATAGATATAATACCTGGGGGTCGGGGTGGGGCTTCATGAAAGATTTATTGCCTCCTGGTCATGCATTTCATCACTTACTCTTCATCTCAGGGATCAAATACCACATATCAGAAGAAACTGCCTGTGTAACTCCATTCCATTTTCATCCAGAGTATAGTCAATAACATTAGACACAGCTAGGATCAAGGTAGTGTAACAGACCATCAGTGGCCTAATTTGGCTAGACTGGTAGGCATGAAGCTCCATATTTAGATTTGCTGAAAAGCCATTTACATCACTGTAATTGCAATCATGAGTCATACTGGTATGAGTCATGGCTGGCTGAAAAATTCCATTTATTGCACAGAAGGCATTATCACAATGAATGGATTTCTAATGCAAGTATTTGTCAAACATGTCTGTAAATGCTTTTCAAATATTGTTGAATGCATATGTGCATAAACATGTGAACTCTAGTACGTAAGTAAGCCATGCATTAATTAACCTGCCTATGTCAACCTGTATATATGTGCATGTATAACAAGCTGACCATATGTGAATGTATGCATATGTTTGGGTATATGTGAAGTAAATGAACGCATGTAAATATGGTGAAAAACAATGCAATAGCATATGTATATGAATGAAAGTGTAGGCAACAATGTATGTATGTGTATATAAACTTTTGTGTCTTTTTGTGATTATTTTTGTTCCCAGTTCCCACTCAGACCACCTAATTTTCCCATCTCATCATCAAGGAGGTCAGAGACTTACCCCTCATTTGTTGTCCCAGGAATGAAGAATAGACATAGTACCTTCATCCATTGACTCTTAAAGTATGACCATTCCTAATGACCATGCTCAGTGGCATGTTTGGGGTTTGGCATGCAGTGAACTTTAGCTGTGTTCCTTCCACAAGTGATGTTACCCTGAAGAAGATCATGACCATTACAGCAAGTGTACCCATTTGGTCCCTGACTGCCACCAGGTTTTCTAACTTGGACAGTGGACACCAGAAATGCATACTACACCCTCCCCACTGATTCAGGCAAATGGGAATATCTTGAACATCCCTCTTCTCCTTTAAACTCTTTTTTTTCTTTTCCTCCAATTATATATATATATATATATATATATATATATATATATATATATATATACACTAACTCCAAGATCAACATATCTTGGAGAAAAACAATATTCTAACAAATGGCCATCTTGGACTCGGCCATTCATTCTCTGCATTTCAGGAATTACTATAGTGGTACTGACATTTCAGATGGCTACTATCCTTGAAGTGAATATCTAACAAATCAGTCACATATCCTTAAGCTATAAATAAAGTGGGTCAGCTGGGATCTGTTCATTACCCTAGTCAGCAAAAATTGCTAAATAAATAAACAAATAAAGAAATACAGCTAATTCTTTATATTGCATTATGAAAGTGATCTCTTTGGACAACAAGTTGATAGAGTTGTGTTCCTACAGTAGAGGAGCAAATGCAGACATCTTTTCTGCAGTCATCTCCACCATTACTTCAATAATATTTGGTAAAAGTGCATTGTGATGTACTTCAGAATGTGTTTCAACCTAAAAACTATTTATCCCCTACCAAACAGATTTCAGTCAGGTATCAACCTGTCTTTACTTTTGTCCTCTGAGCTGCTCTTTGTATTATGATGCTTTGTGGTAGAATGACATAACAAAACAAAACAAATGGCAGCTGAGCCTTGTCAGAGCCCTCCCAGATACTGATGCATTTCACACTTCAATTTAATTTATTCTGACCCTGTTCAGCCATGGTCTGAACTATAAGGGCTAAGGTAGATGCAATATACATGGGCAGTTTAGAGTAGCTAATGAACTAGCACACACAGTAAAACGTATGCAAGTAAAAGGAAAACATGAAACCTCTGAAATGACAATGATTGGGATTCAGGAATGAAGTTTGACAATATAAGGCAACTATATTAACCACATTACCTCCATGCTACTCTTCTCAAGGTATTCAGTAGTTGTGAATTATGCTGAGATTTATAGGACAGCACTAGATCATCTTCAATGGAAGGCTGCACCTTGGGAAATGGAAACTGGAATCTGAGATCAAAAAGATCACATGTCATATTATCAGCAGCAAAAGTCCAAGAGGCAGAGTGGCCCCAGCTGTAAGCAGCTCTGCTAGTTGCAATGCAAGAGTGCAAGAGCTAAAAGTGTGACAAGAAAGCTATTAAAAAATCAGCACGTTTCATATTAATGCCAGGTATAAGGTCCTGAATTCTAACAAATGATAGGGCTGAGGCAGTAACCTGAGACAGTCCCTGCAAGTTCTCAAAGTAATTTTCTTTATTTATTTAATGTTTGTTAATCAGTTAGAGGGTGGTGCAGTGATTAGAGTTGCTGCCTCCCAGTGCTCTGCTTGGGCAATGATTTTGGTGTGTGTGGGGGGTATTCTGCAATAAATGCTGGGATAGCCTAGTGGGGGTTTATATCAGTCCGTCAAAATGGCTGAATATCGGATACCAGTTGTTCAAACTGTAAAGATCGAACACTGGCAATCGCGAAGCCGTGGCCCACTGAATTCTTTCCCAGGGAAAGAATTTGGTGGGCCATTTCTGTGGCTTTGCGAGTATCAGGACTGTGGTGGGAAGTTACTGGTCGGGTTCAGGTAAGTGTGCAATTGTGTGGATGTTAGGGTTAGGGCACGGGTTAGTTGAGTTAAGGTTAGGGCGTGGGTCAGGTGAGTGTGCGATAGTGACAGACCTTAGGGTTAGGGTTTGGGTTAAGGTAAGTGGATAGGCAGTAGTGTATGTACAGTTTAGTGTAGGATTAGATGTAGGATTTTGAGTGTATGTGTATGGATTGATATTGTTTTGGTGTGTTTGTGTTGCGTGTGTGCTTCTCGGAACAGCAATTTTTTTCCCTGGGAAAAAAATTGCTGTTTTAAGACTTCTATGTTTTTGCAGTTCGTGGTTTGAAGTTCAAACATATGGTGTTCGAACTTCAGACGTTTTGATGAACTGATATAGACCCCCTAGTGGTCCCCTCTGACTCAGGAATGGATTCAATTATCAGAAAATGAGTGAATGAATGAATAACCAGTTAGGCCTACTAGACTGAAGATGTATCAATCTTCATGGTGTGCTATGAGAGCTTTGGTCTGATCAGGTAACATCAGTCTGCATGGTGTGCTGTGAGCACTTTGGTCTGATTAGGTGACATGGAAAGTTTCACAGCATCAAAGCACAAGTTGTGGGAATCTTCAGGTGCACATTGTTAGGGGATCATTACCTTACTTTCTAAACAAGATTGTAATGTTATTCTACCAGCTTGTTACAATGAAGCTAACAGCAAAGCAGGACCATGCAGTCTTGTCCAATTTACACTACTCATATGTGTAGCAGTTTCCAGCAGCTAGACGATGCAATTCAAAGTTAAGACCAAAGACTAATAATGATCCATATAAACTATTAAGAGTGTAGTTCTACTGAAAGAATATGCAGCAAGAATATACGTCCTATATCAGGGCTTGCATCACTTGCTTGTCGAGCCTTGGAGCCACACACCATGTGGAAAGAGAAAAAAAATCTAAATATGAAAGTCATCAGACTAATTAAACATGTCTGAAAACTTTAAAGACATTGTTTGTGTGGAATGTCACTTAAAAATTACAAGACATGACTAAATCTGCAACTATTCAAACCACTCATTATATTTTCAGTAATATCAATCAATATCATGTTCGCGATTTGAAAGAGAACTATTCGTAATGGCCTGAAATAAATCAGGCAAATCTAAAGAAATGACAAAAAATGTCTTTGCAATACAAGGATCTGACAAACACAGTGCCATTACTAAAAACATTAAAAGAAGAGTCTAGTCATAACATTTCTTAGACAGTTGATGAGGAAAAAATGTCCATTTACTAGAATCAAAAATACCATCTAAGAGAAATCCTGCTAAGACTTTTGAAGGAATACAGAAATGGCATTCCCACACGTACATCTGAGTAACACTTGCATACCAGGAGAAAAAATTCTGAAATGGCAAGTAGCTGAGGAACACATTTGACTTAATTGCAGCCTACTCAATGCCACTTCATCAAAAGTATGCAGCCAAAAGTCATCTTAATGAAAGAAACTTTTGTGAGGAATAAAGTACTACTGTGTATGTAAAGCACTTCAACCTTGCACCTCCTCCTCCCAGATAATAGCACAAATTCTGGATTCACTCTTGACCCTGGAATAAAGAATTTTCATATAATGAACTTTGGTAAAGTGTATTTTGTAAAAATAAAAATGGTTTTAATAAACCAGTATGTAGCAACTCTCTGTTCAGTGACTTGAAATGCTAACAGGTACAAAACAGACGTTTTTTTTTCCTGCGCTGAGGATTGATGGCACATAGTGCAGGGTAAAACAATGACTAGATGCTGTCATGTGAAAAGCAGGATTACAGTCACTGTAGCTTTGTCAAGTCAGATTAGAGAAAGCTGTCCATTCAATCCTGTATCCTCGGCTAGGGTTTTTAGTTTGTCAGCAGTTTGGTTAAGCAGCAGAAATAAACTCACCACAACAGTATAAATAGCCTTTACATACTCTGTCAGTAGCTTTGCATGCCCATATGAATTCCATTCATTTCCTTTCAGCAGTGTGGAGCAAATCTCTCCCTAAAACACATTAACAGCAGCCTTCAAATACTGATGCTTCTGTTCACAGCTCATATAGTTAGAGATGTGAAGAATAAAATTATGTTGAGATGGTCATTAGGGCAAGAACACATTTATCTAAAAGCCAATCAAAGAATCAGGAAATACAGTATGTGAGTAGGAGCATTTAAGTCAAGTAAGAAGGAGCAGTAAGATATAGATAAAAGGTGATGAAACTAAACTTCTAAATAGGCACAAAGAGTGATCATGCATGCATATAAAATCCACATATGCCTTCCAAGGGTACACCAGTAGGCTGCAATAGCAGGTGTATGTGCAAGGGGAAACTACACAAACAGCTCGATGGTGCCCAGTGATGGGTCAAAGTGACAAGTATGTATGGCTGCAAGGGGAAATTAGACAAATAACTGCAAAGGACACAGTAACGGGTAGTAGTGATAGCCATGTATGTGGGCAGGGGGAAACAAACCAACTCCAGGATGCCCTCTGATGGGTCATGCTGGCAAGCATGTGTGTGACTAAGAAGAAACTGCACACAAAGCTCCAGGGTGCCCACTGAAGAGTTAAAGGACATATGTATATGCATGCAAATAGATTTCAGTTCCACTGATCCTAATTATAAGCCACAAACATATAGATGTGCTATGGAAACTGTGTCCATATCTGCAGGGTAATTACTGGTGAGTCACAAAGGGACATGCATGTATATGCAGTGCAATGTACCACCATTCCACACAGCCCTACTAACTGGCCACAGAGACACATAGGTATGCGGGAAAAAAAACTGTGCCCATAACTCCAGGGTGACAATGCATGAATCACAGAGACACATACACGTATATGGGGAATATGAGCACACTTCCATGGAGCACTGTAACAGGGCACATACAGAAGAAACTATACTTATAGCTGAGCTCCCTGATAGGCCCCAGGGACAGCATCTACATCCTGGGAAATAAACATAGAGCTCCAAGTATCTCTATGACTTGCTACAAAGACATATGGATAGGCAGGGAAATTTGTACCAACAGGTCAATGTTGTCAAAAGAGGAGTCAGAGAGACACATGAATGTATATTCAGAAGAATTAACTAATTTGTTGTTGTTGTTGTGTCTTTCGGCTTTTCCCGGTTAGGGGTTGCCACAGTGGAACTCCGGTCTGCTAATGATTGGCAGTAGATTTTTACGTGCCGTGTTGCCAGCCCTGATGCACAACCTTCAACAAAGGTACGCCCATTCACGCATGTCTCCACACAGAAGACGCTCTAGCTGAGAATCGAACAGGACAATGTCTTTACTGTGAGGTGACAACGCTACCGCAGCACCACCACCGCAGTACAGTAGAATGAACTAATAATTCTACAAATCCCATTAATGGGTCACCAAAGCATATGCATGTGGGATGTATGCTTGAAATTTTAGTACAGTTGCTTTTGCACTGAAAGTTGTTTACCTTCCTTAATGTAAGGTACATTTTTATATGTTTGTAGTCTTAAATAGCTATGTCTTGTATTATCTATTCATCCTGTGCTTCCCATCCAAGCAATGCCTGAATTAATTCCTTTAAGATCAGTGAAGTAGACTGGTTAACAAATTTAAAATAAAATAAAATAATACATACATACACACACACACACACACACACACACACACACACACACACACACACACACACATATGTACAGTTGCAGTGCATTTGGTTGTACATTCATTTAGTTAGTAGGACTGTTTTGTCCAACTGCCTGTTCATTGCAGGATGCCTGCTTTCCTTTTGTGGGATTGCTATACAGTTGGGAGTGGGATTTTGTTATTTTCCCACTATTTTGCAATCATGGAGTTAGTATATTTAGTTAGCAGGGGGCTTACAAAAATTTTTTTTTTAATTTTAATTTTGACTGCTCCAAGGTTAGTGCTGGGTGCATGCATACAAATGTGTCAATTTATTGAGTTTCAACTATTTGTGCTCAATGTAGCATATGCAATGTTGTAGTTTAAATATCATCATATATACAGAAAAAGAGTGAATGTGTGCATTTTCACAAGGTGACATTCATGTGAATGTTGTAGAATTATGGCCACACTGGAAAAGTATGGCACAATGTATCAGCATGGTGTGTGTGTGTGTGTGTGTGTGTGTGTGTGTGTGTGTGTGTGTGTGTGTGTGTGTGTGTGTGTGTGTGTGTGCATGTGCGTGTGCATGTGCGTGTGTGTGTGTATGTGTGTGTGTGTGTGTGTGTGTGTGTGTGTGTGTGTGTGTACATGTGAGAGGTAGAGATACGCTTAGTCTTCTATGTAACTTCTGTCTGTCTGTGTCTACCCCCTCCACCCCCTCTACCACACACATCATCTTCTAATCTCTGCTGTTGACAGGTGTACAGACAAAAATCTTAATTAAAAATAAAATCCCTTTCAAATTACACCAAAGAAAGAATAGCAATGAAACTGTACTTTCTGAATTGCTGGGCATTCCAAGAGCATATTTACTCTAAGGAAGTTGAAAGCAGTAGTTAACAAAACAGAGAGTTGCTTCTTGTGTCTGGGATCCTGTCCTTTGGTAAAGCTGAGTTCCACAGCACTGACTCACAATAAATTTTATTTAATAAACTCCAACAATCTACATCTCAGTTTGCTTAGTTCTTGAGATGTGAGTGATGCCTAATCACCTCCAGATGGAGTTTGACAGCAGAATGTGGTTCCGTTCGGCAGCTACGCCATCTATTAAATGATAATTACAGGCCACTTGATCTGAAACCAGGATTCAGGGCCTAGTGTGCCCCTCATGTGGTTTCAGTCAGAAGTATTTGAGGGTGGGAAAGGGAAGGAGGACTTCTTGAATGTAACAGTAAGCATTTCACAAGATGCCAAGCAATAGTCAGAGGTAGAACTAGTGTATGTCGAGTGTTAAAAGATTGTTGCAGCAGCCAGAGAACTGTGATGTTATTTTTGCTGCTGGAGAAGGAAAAAAAACTGTGACAGAAGCTATTAAACTGTACTAGATTTAGTGTTAGAAAAAAAAAAACACCAAGTCTGAACAGTCCTGCACCCTTCTCTAATAAAGAGGAATTGATGAGAGGATTACCTGCTCCATAATTTCTGAGCTCTAGGCTTCTGCATAACAATGAGTGTTCATGGCTGAGGTGGTCATGAAAAAATATTCAGCAGACAAGGTCTAGTGAAATGTGAATGCATATCCCCCACAGGAATTTGAGCAATGTCTATTTCATAACTAGACTTAAATCAAAGGAACTGCATCTAATAATCACATCCATTAAGTGGCATTACACTTATTATGTAATGGTGCAAACGAAGCTGGGGTTTCATAAGTCCTGCACTGTAAAATCTCATATTGTGCCTCACTTTGAAATATGTGTGTCCCACTGTAATGTTCTCATTAGGACAGTGGATTAACAATTTACACATGTCACACAGTGGGGCTCAGACAGAACGCAAATGTATTATACAGACTAATGGCACCTGTGTGTGTTGAGGGAAAACGAAGGAAGAAGCTGATATATATACATACTAGGAAGAACTGGAGGTCACAATTTTGCTAAAGTTTCTTTAATAATTATTTCTGGTGTTGCCTTTTATCTGTTTAAGTTCTATCTCACACTCAGATAGATCAATGAAGAAATTCAGCCTGCTGCATAACAACATTTGGGCATGTGTACTGCTTCTTCTGAAGAAAGAATATCTCTTGGCCTTCCAGATTAAAAGAGTTCTGTACACTTTGATGTTACTAAAGACCACATTTATGAAATCTTTGCAACATCTGTAACCCTAATTTCAGTCCTTAGATTAAAAAATATGAATTTGTTTCTGTCATATAGAAATAAATGCTTTAAATACTTTTTCAACAAACACAGACTTTATGTGAATTGAATTCAATGATGAGACATGAATTGAAACATTACTGATAACAACATTTAAAGCCACAAGTAAGAGTATTTCTGTGTTATATTTCAGCCTCAGCAACATCAGGATAATGTCCAGTTAATTGCAAATGTCAAGAACTTAGATGGTAAGATTGTGGAAATGAGATGTTAAGACAATGCATAAGAGAGGAACTGAGGGCTCCAGAGGGAACAAGCACTGTGGATGACAAGGAAGACAGTAAACAAGGGCAGTTGGGCTGCTGATGTAGATTTCGCAGTCATGGAGGGACTAACTTGCTGAAACGGCATGGTAAGTTTAGGGTCACGACATGCATTTCTGGCACTACAACAGGTTATATTAGCAGACAAATATCCAAGGTCATTAAGGAATGCAGTGTGTTGAGATATTGTATGATCTTTCTCTATTGTTGTACATGTAGGCTGTGCATATGGGGTATACTGAAGGCTACCACAAATGTTCACAATCTCGATTATTAAGAAGGAAAATACACGGAACTGGAAGACTGAAGAACTCTCTGACACATTTGAAGAGTGGCTGAAGGTATGGTAGAAGAAATAGTCCTTAAACTATGTCACAGTGGGCTCTTTCAACTTTGGGATGGATTCTCTTACAAGAGAAAAAGCTTCCATCCAAGAAACAGATGATTTGTGTACAGTGTCGATGAGTTACCTACGGTGAGAACATCAGGGGTAAATGGGAAGAAATGAAGATTCTGGTGTGTTAGTGTACAGTGGAAATGGATGTGAGGTGACAGGACAGAGCAGCTAGGAAGGAGAGGACAGATAGAGCCCATACTGTAAATAGCAAGATAGATACTAAAAAAAATCTATATGCATTATATATATATATATATATATATATATATATATATATATATATATATATATATATATATATTTATACACACACACACACACACCCAAAAGCTGGAGTAGTACTTCTTCTAATATAGACACTGTTGAAAAGTTAAGCTAGTAAAATGAAATGTAAAGGAAAGTAGAATATTGTGACACTGTTTACTCTTACCATATGCATATATTTAGAAAATGAGATTTATGTCTTCTGCATCTAATCTGCCGGGGTTGATGCATCTTTTGTGCTGGTCAGTTATTTCTCATTTCTACCAAGCAGTGCCTGGAAGGTTTACTATATTACCAGCTCTGCAGAATAATGAAAACATGTAAATCATACTTTCAGTTTTGTCTGATTTAATACTGTGGTTACATATTTGTGGAAGTAGGTTTATCCTCATCTGATATGACCTTTCAACTGTGCAACTATGCTGCTCTGCATTCATGTACCTAGCTGACTCAAAGGTATATCAATAATTCTTTCCAGGGAGATAATTAGCTGATAACTAAATGGATAGGATCAGTGAAATGAGTGCAGAGTATCACTTTTACTCCAAATGATTTCAACAACACAAACAGCAGCATTCTGAAATGTTATATTTATCACAGAATATCCCCATAGGCATGACTTCTAATATTCACAATTATCCCACAAGATAATTATATTATCTGGTAAACACAAAAACAAGCCACAAAAGTTTTGGGTAGGTATAAACAAACTCCTTAGTCCAGGACAGTCCTCCACTCCTACCCCCTTGGATTCTAACCAAAACCCCCCAGCAGAAATTGTCAATACCATTAACAGCTTCTTTACAACAACCATCCAGAACCTAGCTAATCAATTATCCCCTGGATGCCCATATTCTCCAGCCACTATACCCTGCTCCCAACTCCCCTTTAACTTCAAGCCAGTTTGCACATCTTTGGTCTGAAAATTACTTAAAAAACTAAAGCCTACCGCCCTGTCGGCTAATCTCCTCCCTGCAGAATATCTACAAAAAAGCTGCAGACGCCATAGCATACCCCATTACTATCCTGATCAATAGAACTAAGTGTCTATTCCCTCTGTCTGGAAGATATCCCCTGTCATCCCACTCCATAAAGGGGGCAGCTCTACTGAAATTTCAAACTATAGACCCATAGCTATTCTGTCACCCTTGTCTAAAATTATGGAAAAATGCATCCACAATCAACTCCCGAACTATCTTATCCATAATAATCTTTTAGCCAACACCCAGCATGGCTTTAGACCATTCCATAGTACAACCTCAGCCTTCCTCTCCTTCTCTAACGTCATTAACCAACACCGAAACAATAATAAACTTTCTTCTGCTATCTTTCTTGATCTTTCAGAAGCCTTTGATATGGTAAACCACCAAATACTCATAAACACTTTAAAATCCATCTCAGTAGAGGACCAGGCCATCCAATGGTTTCAATTATATATCAGTGGTAGACAACAGGCTGTCCTTTGGCAAAGCAAACTATCCACCCTTTTACCCATCACTCCCGGAGTACCCCAAGGCTCCATACTAGGTCCACTATTATTTTCCATTTTCATCAATGATTTGTATAAGGTCACCCAAATGCAACATGCATTCAATATGCGGATGACTCCACTTTAGTATGCGCCGACACTTCACCTATAGAGTTACAGATTCTATACCAAAATACATTTAACACAGTTGAAAATTGGCTCCTTAGCCATCATCTCATGTTAAATCCTAATAAATTGCTGCTTTTCTACCCCATTCACAGGTCTGCCCCTATAAGCTTTACATTAAAATCCAACAACAGCACCATTATTTCCCCAGATTCCTCAACCAAACTGTAAGGAGTTATAATAGAGAATAACCTTAAGTTTGATCTGCATATCAATAAAACTATTAAAACAGTTAATAAAAAACTTGGCTCACTATATAGGATCAAGCCCTTCCTAACACCATTAGCCAGGACTGTAATTGCTCGTACACATCTACTCTCCACCCTCCTCTATGCTTCCCCTCTATTTACAAACCTCAGCAAAACTGACCTTAATAAACTTTCTAGCAGCTACAGTCACATTGCTAGATTTGTTACCAATGCAGCCTACAGAACTTATCACTGTCATAACCTAAATCTACTGGAATGGCTTGAACTGCCTAACCTATTTCAGGTTAACCAACTAATAGTTGCACACAAGATCCTGTACCAACCAGATAATACATCCGTACTTAAAAACCTTATCACCCCCAACAGTAACTTTAGTGCACTTCGTTCATCTGAAAGACTACTAGTTCAAACTCTCAAATCCAACAACACAGCCGGTAAATCTCTATTTGCTAACTCTGTTGGAAAAACTTGGAATTCTCTTCCTGCTAATCTTACATCTGAACTCTCTCTACCTCAATTCAAGAAAAGTCTGATTCAGTACTTTAAAAAACAATGGTTATGTCCTTGTCCTAATCCAGACTAACTCTAGCCATCACTCGTGTGCACATGGACAACTTCTGCCTACACTTTATTGTTTCTTAACTTCTTAACTTATAAATCGGGTTCCTATCACGTGATCAAAAATTGTAAACGGCGAACGCATATTGAGCGAACCCGATTGGTTGAAACATCAAAACATCATGCGTGTAACACGGAAATCACTGTAGGGAATATTTTCCCTTTACTTCAATGCAGTGCGATATCGGAGTAGGAATATTTAAATAGCGAGGGTGTGGGGGGTGCAGAGGGGCTTGTCCCCTACCTACAGCGTTTAGGTAAGTATAGTTTTTTATTTTTATTTTTTTATTATATTTTCGAAATTTCAAACATCGTTCATATGGTGTCGACCATATGGTGTTCAATGTTTGAAACTTTTGAAAATATAATATAGACCCTATAAATCCTATGATCTCCTTGGATCTACTACCAGGTTAGCCTACTAAGCATTCAATACCCTATCATACTTAAAAACACTGTCTAGAATTTTCCATCTAAGTAAAAATGTAATAACTTGTTTGTGTATCTGTTTTTGTGTTTGTTTACATCTGTGTAAAAATCCTTTTATTTGTGTTCTATTTTGTGTTTTAAACTGTAAAAATGTAACAGTTTGTTGAATGTCTTTTTGGAGCTTTTCTCCCTGGGCCTCCACTGAAAATGGACATGTATCCAGTTGGACTATCCTGGTAAACAAATGTAAAATAAATAAATAAATTAGTTAAGACACAGAGTTGCAGGATGCAGCCCCCTCACAGCAGAAGGAGAAGGATGACTTTTCCATATTATACAACTGATACATAGCAATAATGCCATGTATTAGGGGAGGATAGTCTGCTGTTGTGACTGTATGTCTCATCTATATTCATCTATATAATTATTAGCTAATATAAGACCACAGAAGTTAGTGATTAAGCAAGGCTGGATATGCAGGCACACAACAACAATGCAATATGTTTCCCTCCATTCTTCTGAAGGTGGCATTTCTAAGACAGACATACTTTTACTTCTCTTAACATACAGGTTCATAGGTTCATAGGTAGGTACTAGGCTATCGGCCCAAGGGCCTACGTAAGCCTAGCCAACAAGGTACCATAGCTTACGCCACCCAAGAAAGTTATTTTCCTGTGCCACTGTCCAGCAGAGAAACAGAAGTGATCCCCGGGGTGTATTTCCTATTTCCCATCCACTCATCAAGATTTTTCTTGAAGAGTGCTAATGAAGAACTTTGCTTGACATAGATGGGTAGCTTGTTCCAGATTATAGGAAGTCTCTGGGACAGGAATCTATCCCTCCAGCGTGTCCTGTTTATTGTGGTGACAAGGTTTACATCCCTAGAGCATGTAGCTTGGAGGGACTGGGATTTCTTTAGGTGTAGCATGTCCAACAGCTCTGGGTTTGACATAGCTTTATATATTAGGCAGAGATCACCTCGGAGTAGGTGATATGCTATGTAGTAAAGCTGGAGTTTTTTTAGGCGGTCAGTGTAGGGCATTTGTTTGAGGCCGGTAATCCTCTTTGTAAGGTACTTCTGTGGCCTTTCCAGCTGCTGCAGATATCTTGTGAGGTACATTCCAAAAGGGGCGTTGTGCTCTATAATGGGTCTAATGAGTGATGTGTAGAGGGGAACAATGACCTCTTTTTTCCTGGATGAGAACCCTTTTATGATGAGGTGTGCCACATAGAAGGACTTCCTGACTACTGTGGCGATGTGACTATCAAAGGAGAGACTACTGTCCACTTGGGTCCCAAGGTCTCTTATCACTCATTCAGTGTTAAGTAGATTGCTGCCTATGTGGTAGTTCATGGGTATATAGTTTTTACCAAAGGGGATGACACTGCACTTTTTGGCATTGAGCTTGAGGCCATGGCTCTGACACCAGGCATCTGTCTCAGTGAGGTCCTTCTGTAAGATGTCCACATCATTTGGGGACTTGACTATGGCTCCTAGTTTGCAGTCATCTGTGAACTTCATCAGCCAGAGGCCTTCTGTGTTAGCCTGTACTTCAGAGAAGTAGATACCAAACAGGAGAGGTCCCAGGATGGAACCCTGTGGCACTCCACTTGTCACTGCCTTGAGGTCAGATTTGGAGTCTACAACTTTTACAGTGTGGGTTCTGTCAGTGAGCCAGTTGGCAACCCATCTTGTGACGTAGGGATTTCTACCTAGTTTAGATAGTTTAGCTATAATTCCAGAATGGGGGATGGTGTTGAAAGCCTTGGTGAGGTCAAGATAGGCTGTGTGAACCACCTTACCCTCATCCACGGCTTTGGTGACTGCCTCAAAGAAGTCGATCAGGTTCAAAAAGCATGATCTGCCTTTCAGAAACCCGAACTGGGTAGGATCCAGAGTTTAGAGGTTACCAATGTCTTTGTTTATGAGTTCCATGATAATACCTTCCATGGCCTTGCAGACCAGGCTCGTCAGGTCCACACTAAATGTGCTTAGAATAGGTAACATTAAAAAATAAAGGAAGGAAGGATATGGCATTGTATATAAATGAGCACAATAAAGCAAAACAGTGACAAAATGAGCAGTCACAAGCATAAAAGGCAATACAGTGAATCTTTTTAGTGTTTTATATATTGAAATATGTACTTTCAGGCCAATACCTCACTTCCTGACAGCATCATAAGTTGTCAGCCATGATGATGGTGGTGGTGGAGGGCATTTCCATCTCGCTGATGTTCTCTTATCTTTTAAACTAGTTTTACATTTTTATTAATATATACAATTTTTCTTTCCATATGATGTGCTACACATGAAGTCCTACTGCTTAACACAAACACAGTTGTACAACACTATGTGGCAGCCAATTACCTCCATATTGCCTTCTCATTCTGACAAGCATCAAGGCATTATAGCAAACTAACAACACTGTCTGCAGCCAGTGCAGAAGAAATGAAGACTACCTCCCACCTGCTTTCCACATCATCTTATTTGGGCATCAGCTCATCCCATATATTTTACGTACCACCCCAAAGACTTCTGATTGGCTGGGCACGTGGCTGGAGTAGTACAGAGAACACAGTAACAGGGTTTCATTTTTGATGCCCACAGTGAGTGAAATACCTATTATTTGCTTTGATTAATCATTTGCTGTGGGCTCATTAGACAGTTATTTTATAAAAAAATGATTTATTTCTTAAACTTGAAAGGCTTCATGCCAGCTACCAGTTTTCTTTTTTCTTTTTTTTTTTTCTGTCTATAAACAGGCTTGCTACATATACCAGCTTCCAAAAGACCTGCTCTCATTGTAATGGGTCGCTTGAACTGAGAGCAAGTCTTTTGTAATCAAGCCCGAAGTATATGAGGAAGAAGTGTGTGTGTGTGTGTGTGTGTGTGTGTGTGTGTGTGTGTGTGTGTGTGTGTGTGTGTGTGTGTGTGTGTGTATGTGTGAATGTGAATGTGTGTGTATGTGTGTGGGTGACACAATGAAAAATATGTATTCATTATTTATATACTTTCTTGTCTATCTAATGAAACAAAGACCAGAAAATAGTGACATATTTCAAATATTGCTCTTTTAGACAACAAGAGAGGGCAAATATGACTAAAAAGAATTAGGACCAGAACAAAAACTGTAACAGGCCAGGTTTTGTGTTGGCAAACATTTTCTATAGAGTTAAGTCTGAATCTCAAACGTCTATCATTTATTGACTTCAGTCAATACTGGTGGTGGGACAAAGGCCACAAAATAGAGACATATTTTAAATATTGTTCTTATAAAATGAGAAAGCTACTAGAATAATAGGTTTTGTGTTAACATGCTTTTTTCTGAAGGACAGGATGTCTGAAATTTATATTTCTGTCATTATTTAGTGACATCAATCAATAATTGTGGGACAAAGGCCAAAAAAATAGGGACAGATTTTAACTATTGCTCTTATAAACTTAGAACGTTGCTAGAATAAAATGTTTTGCTCTAGCATGCATTTTTGAAGGATAGGAGGTCTAAAACTAAAATGCATGTCATTATTTAGCAACTTCAATCACCAGTGCTTTACCAGAAAACCACAAATTCTACGAGAAATAGACCAAAACTATGAGGCAAAAATCTGGACATTCTGCGAAAAACTGGATAGATAAGAGGTAGGTTCTACTGGACTGGGTGATTTTGTCAACTTGAAATGTAATACGAATCAAATGCATAAATGTAGCTTGGCTTAATGACTTTTTACACAATTACATTTATCAAGAAACAGGTGGTGAAGAATTGTGCTTAATATATAATGACAATGATTAGAAAGATATTTTGATGATTAGACCTCTTATTTACTTCAGAAAAATGTGTATTAATTTACACTGTCTTATTCTATCAATAACTCCAGCTGACACAATACTAATATATTAAGTGTCCCTGAATGGTCCATGTCTGATTATTACTTCTGAATTAGTTTACCTATAAGTAAATCCAGATCAGAATTTGGATATCAGTTGTGTGGTGGACAGAACTTGCCCATGTGTGTCAAATTTAAAATGTAATACATAAATCCAGTTTGCTTTACACACAATTACTAAATTACCTTTATGGAAAAACAGGTGGTGAATTGCACTTAATAAAGACAATAATTAGAATTATAATAGACCTCTTTACTTCAGAAATGTATATTAATTCACATTCTCTTATTCTGTCATTGACACAAGTTAAAAGTATTAATAATATGTGTCTCTGCCTGAGTATTATTTCTGGAGCTGTCCCTATTTCTGATTAGAAGTGGTAACTGATTTGTAATGAATGGCACAGAGGCAAAATTGTGGTGTATCCTCCTGCCATTACTGGCAGTGCTGGTTATTGCTGTAGGGCAGATATGGCCTTTGGCTGTTTTATGGGGTGGTGGGGATATATATGAGTTCTTAATTCATAAATGCTGTTTTTATCTCTTGTTACTCAATTATTTCTACTGACTAGACTTTCATTGAATGCTAAGCTGTTTAATGGAGGGACGAGATATGGATTTTCAATGAATGCCATGCTGTTTAATGGAGGTAAGAGATATGAGTTCTTAAGTTATCAAAGTTATTTTTATCTATTAGTTGATGTACTTTAAATGAATCGTATGCTGTTTCATGGGGGAATGAGTTCTTAATTCATCAAAGCTGCTGTTATCTATTATTGTTAGATGAATAAGTGAATGAATGCTATTTCCTTAAGGATTTTCTGATAATGGATTTATTACAAGATCATTGTATTTTGCTTTGCTCTAATAATCATCAATTATTTTCCATTTGCATTGGTTCCTTCCAAGATGAAATTTATACTCTAGAGTTTTTCTCAGATGACTTGTTGAACAGTACTTGAATATGTTGTGATGCATAATCCGCAGTGGTGCAGCGGTAGCATTGTTGCCTCACAGCAAGAGGTTCTCCTGTTCGATTTTCGGCTGGAGTGCGGGGAGTGCCTTCTGTGTGGAGTCTGCATGTCCTCCCTGCGGTTGGGTGGGCTTTCGAAAGACATGCGTAAATGGGAGTGCCTTTGTTGAAGGTTGAAAGTCGAGCTAGCACCTCGGCGTTTGTGAAAATCTACTGCCAATCATTAGCGGACTGGAGTTCCACTGTGGTGACCCCTAACTGGGAAAAGCCGAAAGACAAACAACTTGAATAAGTTGTGATGGATCATAGGAAAGCAAGACAATGAATTCTGAATAAAAACACCACACATTTTCTTCACATGGATTTAATGATTGTAACCAGTAGTGTTTCAAAATTAATATTTTAAGGTAAAGCTAACTCTGAGGTCACTTTAAATTACTAAAGCAATGTCTTTGGTTATGCACATGACAGTTAAATGATTTACTCTGAAAATACTTTAAAATTTCAATAAAACTTTATGTTTGGACTTGCTCTTGGTCTGAGTTATGTTTTTTCTTTTTTTTTTTTTTTTGTTATGAAAAGTTGTTGTCAAGGGATTTTTTATTCTCCCCCTTTCAAAAAAAAGTTTTGCTGTTCAGGTGTGGGGAGTCTCATCGTGGGCTACAAATGGTCTAGCTATTCCACTGATCCATGCTATAAAAAAATAGAGAACTGTTTTTGAAGGAAAGGCTTGATGAATACTTAGAGGCCAGTGGAACAGATTACTGAAGACAATATGGAATTACAGTAGGAAAGACACAGCTAATAAAGCTACATAGCTCATGACCATTTGACACAAAAAATATATATTACAGTTGTGCAGTAGATCTTGGCAGTCTACACTTTATTAAAACAGTAATATATAGCTAGACACCACTATAGACACATGAAGAGACATACTCCATATTCAAAATTGTAAACAGCTTTGCAAAGATTGCACTGCAAGATTATGAAGACAGATTAAATAAATTTAGTGTGCACACCCTTGAATAAAGAGTAATTCGGAGATATTATAGAAAATCGTTGATATTATTGAAACACATATGTGAGAGGAATCTATGAAAAAATCTAAGGTAGCACTTTACAAAAATACCATTGTGCAAAAAGAGTGCACAATTTCAAAACAGAGAAGGGAATGATGATAGGCCATTCTAAAGGGCTGCTTTTTCCACAGATATGTTTGAGATTACATTGAAAAAGATTTTCTCACACTAAAACTCTGTGGAGGAACCCAAGATTTTATAGAAGAGACATAAGACTCGTAGCAATGAAAACAATTAAGTAAGATATGGTGGTAGACTGCAATTCTTATCTGTAGGCCAAGAATATGGCAGACCATGCAGATTTGTGAGATTCTTGGCATTTTGGTATATGGTGTTAAGGGATCTACCTGAGAACAACGAAAGCTGAAAACGCAGACAATGAGAAAACCAACACCAGAATACCGACAACAGAAATAATCGACAGTTCGGAATCCTGATGCTGAAAACACCGACATGCAAAATGAGCATGACTGTGTAAGTATGCGATAGTGATGGACTTAAGGGTTGGGTGCGGGTAAGGTAAGTGTGCATTAGTGACGGACTGTAGGGTTAGGGTGCAGGTAAGGTAAGTGTGTGATAGCGAGGGACTTTAGGGTTAGGGTGTGGGTAAGGTAAGTGTGTGATAGTGACAGACTTTAAGGTTAGGGTGCGGGTAAGATAAGTGTGCAATAGTGATGGACTTTAAGGTTAGGGTGCGGGTAAGGTAAGTGTGCGATAGTGCTGGACCTTAGGGTTAGGGTTTGGGTTAAGGTTAGTGCATAGATAGTTGTGTATGTAAGGTTTAGTGTAGTTTTGTAAGGTTTTTAGTTTGCTTGTGTTGTGTGTGTGTTTTTCGGAAACTGATTTGTTTTGTTTTGTTGACTGTCAGGATTGTGGTTTGTCAGGTATGTGAACCTTCGTGTTTCTCAACTGTCAGTGTTGCGGTGTCGGTGATCTCACTGTCGGTGTTTTCTATTGTCGGTGTTATGAGGTAGATCCATTGTAAAGACAATAGGACAAGTGCCTTCATTCGCTCC
This sequence comes from Protopterus annectens, assembly GCF_019279795.1. Taxonomy (NCBI): domain Eukaryota; kingdom Metazoa; phylum Chordata; order Ceratodontiformes; family Protopteridae; genus Protopterus; species Protopterus annectens. Next base: position 693,930,265 of record NC_056741.1, read on the forward strand.
AAGCATGTATCACTTCTCAAATAATGTATGCCCTGCTGTAAATTATTTGTTTACCAAATGATTCACATTAGTTTTCGTTAAACATTAATTCTAAATGTTTATGCAACCATACATCTGATTGTCTGCAGTGTATTTACCATCTTAGTAAAATACATTTGTTTATTTATTTATTTGTCTTTGTTGACCGGGAAATGTCCAACTGGATAAAATGCATTTTCAGTGGAGGCCCAGGGAGAAAAGCTCCACATAAAGTACATTTATAATTGCAGGGCAAAAACAAGGACAGAATTGCTTACATTTAACCCTAGAGGGATTTCTGGGGTTCAATCCCCAGCACTTTTGAGTGGAAGAAGACATCTTGCAACAAATGGGAAATAAAAAAAATAAAATAAAAAATCTTTGGAAGAGTGTAGTTGCTATACTGTGATGGAAGGTTGGATGAAGGTTGCGGTGTTTGCCTTACATTTGTGGGAACCTGCTGAGAATGTTTTCAGCTCGAGGAGCTGTTACTTCTTTTGCTGTGAAGGTGCTAAAGGGAAATACCTGAGCCTCGGACATTTATGGAACAGCTTTGTTAGGCTATGTATACTGCATTGCATGGGAAAGAGTAAGTTCTGAACTATCATCTTCCACAAAGTTCTGTATTTTAATTCCATGAGTTCTGAAGAGATCCAAGCACTGGATATGGATGAAAGAGCTTAACTCACATTTAATAAAATGTTCATATGTCAATTCGAATGCACTGGAATTTTTTAATTCCTGCACCCTTTTCCTTGTGAGGGCAATGGTGTGCAGCACACTTTTTTGTGTTACTAGTTTATCTGCATGGTTGAGCCTCTGACTTTCTTTGGTTCAGGGCAAAAACATATATAAGTGAGTTATTTATATGATTTTTAAATATTGTTAAATGTTTCTTACATGAATATGACATTTTAACACAAAAAAAGAGAGAAATTAACATAAATTGGCTGTTAGAGAAATAACGTACAATTAATTAATGTATTTATAGCATGATAGCTCCAGGGAAAAGATCGAACTGGGGTGTTTTTGAGTTTAGTAATAATTTGCAGACAGACGAGTAGAATGTAGCTTAAAAATTGATGAGAGATATGAAAGCAGAAGTTAAGGAAATGAGCAGAAAGGTAAATGGGCAGAGGAAGAACTGTAGTTAGTGGTGGGGTGTGAGAGGAGGAGGAACAGTAAGAGTTTAGGAAATAAGTGCAGTATGAGGAGGAATGATAAGGTACAAAAAGACTGGGAATCAAAGTGGTTGAAAGAGTTGGAGAAAGGCAATTTAAGCAAAGCTATCCAGGTGAGCAGGAAGAATACATCATTGGCATAGGTTCGGCTTAAAAAGAGTTTTGAAACTTAACTCTTTTATCTGTTTTAACTGTGTTGGGAGTTCATTCCAGAGTTTTTACACATAATGAGATTAGAGAGTACATAGTAAAAGTTTATTGCTAGAGTGATGTTCTCTAGTGGGTAAATAGTAGAGTAGAGTATTTTGTAAGGCTGGGCATTTGTCTGGAGAGTACAATAGGATGCGGGCAATGATCAATTGTGAATATGTCAACTGGTTTGGGAGTTCAAGCCAGTTTAATTGTTCTAATGCAAGGCAGTGGTTTGTTTTATAGGGTTGGTTGCAAATATAGCCATTTTGTAGTACCAGGAGGATAGTTTAGTTTTATATGCAGTGAGGATATCTGTAAGAATAGGGTAAGCACATAACAGAGAAAGGAGGCATGCTGCTTTTAGAGCAATCTTGCTTGATCTGTCAGGTATTGATACCATAGAGGGAGCCGAGTTTTTGGTGAGTTTTCTTGAGGGGATGAAATATGTGGTGATCAAATTTGAGGCTGTCATCTATAACGACTTTAAGTAGTTTACTTAGGCTTATGGTTTCTATTTTGTGTTATTACTTGAGGAAACATGAAATTTGTTTTTGTTTAAGGTGTTGTTTTGAAGTAAATAACACAAGCTTAGTTTTTTGATGTTAAGCAGTAAATTAGAAATTGTTAGCCATATTTCAATGCCAGTGAATGATTTCTGAGTGATTTCCTGTAATTTTGTTATGGATGGGGAAGAGCAGATAAGGGTTGAATCGTTGGCATATCGTATGAGAGTACCAAGTGCTGTTGCAGTATGAAGTTTACTTATGAAAATATTAAATAGAAGGTGTCTGAGTATTGACCCTTGGGGAACACCAACAGAGATTGGTTGAAATGCTGAAAGGTTCAGTTGCCATTTAGTTGCCTGCTGGGGACTGCATAAATAACTGTGAATCCATGAGAGATGGGGTAAGTGAGAACTAGAGTTGCAAGTTCAGAGAGGAGCTTTTGGTGGGACACTGTGTTAAATGCTTTGGAAAGGTCAGTGGAAAGGTTAAGGAAAACTGAAGAAACAAGGTTGCCCTCATTTCTGTATTGGTTTACTCTGTTAGTAAAATTGGGGAAGGCAGTAGTAGTACTGTGTTTAGGCCTGAAACCATTTTGGGTGCTGAAGAGGACGTTGTGTTTGGTTATATGTTTCATAAGCTGAGAGTGAATACATTTTCCAAGGATTTTAGAAGGAGTGATAGGATAGCAATAGGTCTTACAGTTTAACTATGTTGAAGTACTCCCTTTGTAAAGGTGTATATAATGGATTTTTTCCAGATGAATGGGACATAGTTTTCAGTTACTGACCAGTTGATGAGAATACAGACAGGGAAGGCTAATGCTTCTGCACCTATTTTGAGGAACTCAGTGGGAAGGTTATTGGCAGCTGAGGTTGCTGCTGTTAATTTGGTTAGTAATTTTGTACAGTTAATGATGGGATGGGCTGAAAACTAAAATACGGTATGCTGCTTTTGAAAACATATGGAAGTTGGAGGGGTAAAGTGAGGTGGTCATTGATTAGTGATAGAACTGACTGGATAAAATGAGTGTTGAACTGAGTGGCAATGGACTCTTTGTTGTTTGAAGTAGAAGGACAGGGTGTAGTGGTATGGCCAAGGTATAATAGTTTATTTAGAGATGACCAAAATAGCTTGGGATTGTTTTGGTGCTTTTTTTGGAGATTAGTGCACTATGGTTTCTTATCACATTTAACAAGGATCTTTGTATATTTTGTGAGATATCTACGTTTTGGTAGGCATGTTGTGTTTTATTGTTATACTAGTCTTTCCATGCTTTATCTCTTTGCAGCGTGAGCTGTTTTGTCTCATTTGTCAGCCATGGCGCTGTGTTAGATTTTGCCCTTTTTGTCCTAACTGTAGCTAAATCATTTAGTATTTTAGGAAGATGTAACTGAAGTGAGTAACTGCTTCATCTAGGAGCATTACTTTTACTAGATTCCAGTTGTAGCTGGACAGGGCTGTAATAAATGTGTCTTTGTCAAATTTAGTTAAACTGCATACTATAGATTTTGTTTGGGTGAGCCATGATATTGTTGTCTGATCACATAGGTAGCATCTGGTAAGGAACCAGTAGATTTTATATTATGGGTTTTGTTTCTCAATGTCCAGTCCAGTGTGGACTGCCTGTTAGTGTTTTTGTTGATTCTGTTGGTGGAACTTATTAGTTGGTAATAGATGAATAGACTCCTTGAGGTTGTTGCTGTTTATGGATTGCCAGTCTATATTTAGGTCCCCTAAGATGAAGGTTTCCTGGGGGATGTTGTTAGATATCCAGTGTAGGATAGTTTCAGCTGGCTGGAGGTGGGGTGAGTAGAGGTATGGAACCATTTGTATTTGTTTATCAAGTGCTATTTTTAACTTTAATATATCTGTAAGAGAACAGTTCTGAGCATGTAGGTTGGTTTCGCAATGGAGCGAGACACAGGGAGAGAGAGGGTTTTGTGGTATAACGTATGTGTATTTGTGATCGAGTTGGGATATGATATGTGAATATTCTTATATTTAGTGAAGTGATTTAGTATTGTGAGTGTCCAAAGCAATAGTGATCAACTTACTGTAATTGTGAGTTGAAATGGCAAGAGTTTAGATGGTGGGTAGAAGGTGGAGATTTGGTAAGATGATTGCTGTACAGTATATTAATGAAAGGAGGGGTATGAGAACTGGAGAGAAAAGAGATGTGTTAAAGGGTAGGGAGATGTTTTAAGTTATTATATAGAAATGGCAGTGGAGAGTGATTAGGGTGTGTGTGTGTGTGTGTGTGTGTGTGTGTGTGTGTGTGTGTGTGTGTGTGTGTGTGTGTGTGTGTGTGTGTGTGTGTCTGTATATGTATATGGTTGATAAATGTGTGTGTGTGTGTGTGTATATATATATATATATATATATATATATATATATATATATATATATGTGTGTGTGTGTGTGTGTGTGTGTATGTATGTATATATCTGGGTCTACTTTGTAACAGCGAAAGACCAAAACACCGAAACTCACAACAATGAGACCAAAACAACGAAACCCCAGAACACCGAAAAACACATAACTTTACAAAACACACATAACACACAAAAACGCACACACAACTACCCCACACTACCAAACTCAACACCCTATAATATAATAGGCAGGGGGCAAGCCCCCTGCACCCCCCACACCCACCACTTTAATATTCTAACTCCGAGATCGCACAAACAGACACACAAGGCAAACTCACACCCACACAGTACAGTCCCTCACACACACACCACAGTCACAACACACACTTACACACAGCAACCCCCCTCACAAATACACACACATACACACTTACCTACACCGGAACACCAGAAGCGCTAATTCAAACTCCCGTAACATTGGGATTTTAAATTTTGCACTTTTCGGTGTTCTGCGGTTTTGTTGTTTTGGTCTCGGTGTAATCAGTTTCGGTGTTCTGGTCTTTTGCAGTAGACCCATATGCATATCTATATATATATATATATATATATATATATATATATATATATATATATATATAGATAGATAGATATATATATATATATATATATATATATATACATATATATATATATATATATATATATATATTTATTATAATCTACAGGTGTGTGTGTATGTGTGACTGGATGGATAAAGGTTTTGGCAAGCAGGAGTGTGTATGAAAAAATGTGGGTTGAGAATATCTGTAATGAAAGTTTTAAGTCTGTGGAATGGGCTGCAGCAGGAATTGGCAGAGGATAGAAACTGAAGAGGGGTTTTAATTAATATGTCTGTAAGGGGTGGGTAATATGTACTAAATTGAAGGAGGAGTTAAGATGGAATAAATACAAGGGTCTGGGGGGTGGCTGGGGAATTGGGGATGGGAGGGGAGTAAAGCATGCAGAGGTAAACAATCATAGTAGCAGGAGACAATCAGCTTATGCAGGCAATGTTAGCATAAGTAATGGTAAAGAGACCCATTTAAAAGCATGTACATTGCTAAGTATGGTCTAAAATGCTTAGTTATTAGTTGTGGACATACATACATACTCATCCCTAGCCCAAATTAAATTAGTTTACAGAAGATAAACTATTAAAGGGGGGGCAGTCAAGGACATTTCTGAACTGATGCAGTTGCTTTTACAAACATTTAACTGAAAAGAAGATGCAAGCCTTGCAAACAAGTAATTTAACAGGGACTGCTAGCTCAGGTTCCAAATAACACTGCTGTATGTCTTTATTGCTAACTTGTATTTGTAACTTCACATGCCTTTTGCAAGTTGAAAACTACTACTCAGGGGATGCAGTGGTAGATATGCAAAGCCTTGTTGTTTTTTTTTTTTTTTTTTTTTTTTTTGTAAAAGAAGAAACCAAGTGCAGATTGAAATAACTTTTTGGAAGCTGAAAAGGGAAAGTAGGATGTTGTACTCAGGGGATTCATTGGTAGATGTACAAAGCCTTTTTGCGTTTTGTAAAAGAAGAAGCCAACTGTAGATTGAGGTTATTCTGTAGGGGGATAATGCCTGACTATGGCCCAGATGACCTGGGGTCAGTTAGCAGCATGGGCATCTGAGGTACTGGCAAGGGAATGACAGATGTGCTTGTCATGGGGAGGAAGGCACATGCCTGGCTGATCCTTGTATATCATCCCTGTCTGAGCTTGTGGACTCATAGAGTAGCATTGTCTAAAATGGGATGGCAGGGAGCCTTGACTGAGTCACCAGAGAGACAGAACAATAGGCCAACACATCTCCACTGCATGTCCTCTCACTGACGCTGCAGACATGTGCAGGGAATGGGCAAGTTACGGCATATATAAAAAATAAACTTTGGCAGCAATATGATGCTACATCATGCAATCTCAGTCTGCTTACCAGCCCCATGCATGGGCAAGATTAAGTCCACCGAAGGATCAGGAGGGCCCTATAGACCTGGTGGACCAGTAGAGACCCTAATGGCAGCCAATGTTCAATGCAAAAGTGAAGCAAAAAAAAAAAGTCATAAAAATTCAAAAGTCCATACCATGAGCTCTTTATAGCAATTCTATGTTTTATTTTCCTTATTCTTGCTGAGATATTTGTTGAACAATTAGCTAGACTGGTCTAAAGATCCTTTTCAGTATTGACTTGAGGCATGGCAACAACATTTACAGAATATGAAATGTACAGAATGTGAAACATAAAACGGCACAAAAATCTTAACAATTACATAAAAGGGACAGTTAACAGCTGAAGGAAGTTATTTGCAGAAATGTCTAAACTACACAGAGTGAATACCTTCATGTATAATAACTCGATCATCACAGGGTAATTAGTTTTAGCCAGTTTCATAAAGAATAAAGTCTATTAGCAGCTTCACACACTTGCAAAATATACATCAAAAATGTTTAAAAAATGAAAAGTACTCCATGCCCATGCATTAACCAATGGCATATTAAATATTATTTTGTACCAAAACTTGTTCTTATCCATGTTACTAGAAAATGCAGGATTTTTTCGTATCTATATTTTCGTATAATTGCACCATAACAATGGTACAGCAGTCAGTCAGAAGTAACTCTAACTTCAGATGTCTCTGCATGTGGAATAGTTGGCCATAGATACTTGGGGACTACAGCTTGTGGTGTGTTGAGCATTGGGGAATAATAGTGGAATCAAAGACTTTACTGTTTGTTCTAAAGCTTATAATGTGATCATTTATTCAGAAAATGTTTTGACTGTGATATAACTCAGGCATTCATCTCAACCAAGTAGCACAAGAAATCTGGATAAAGTTGAAAATAATGGAAGAACAAAGGCCCAAAATCAGGGACAGATTTTAAATATTTCTCTCATAAATTTAGAAAGTTGCTAGAATAACAATTTTCGCATTAGTGTGTATTTTCTGAAGAGCATGAAGTCTGAAACTCAAATGAGTGTCAGTAATTAGTGACTTCATCTTCGATGATTTACCGGAAAACTATAACTTTTATGAAGAATAGACCAAAAATATGAAACAAAAATCAGGATAGTTTGGAAAAATCTGGACAGTTGATAGGTATGGACCCAGGTAAATTTTGTAGATGACAGGGAAAACATCCTGCTGAAAAAATGAGGTTGAAAACAGAGAAGGAGTTTCGGAATGCATAGTATCTTCATAAATAGGACACACTTCAAGTTTAATAGGTGCTGCAGCTTATCAGAAGGGAAGGGAAATAAGTAGGACCAGGCTGAACAAGGGTTGTGCTAAGAAAAGTTTTACATTATGTGTCAATTTTGATTCTAAGCATCAATGGAATTCTATAGTTTATTAAAATGCAGTTAGTGAAAGTACATGCTGTTTAAATAATTTGTCATCTCACAAAGTAATGAATAAAAATACCATGGACAATTCTATTAAGCATGTACAGTCCATGAAATATTAGCTGCAATTGTGACTTTTTATAGTAATGTGTTAGTTTCTATATCACTTTGCAAAATCACAGTCCGTACTACATCTAAAGTAGTTGCTTCCAAAAACTGATAGGGTAACTTCATGAACGTATTATCTTTATGTTTAGAGCAAAGACTGTTAAAGTTACGGATCTCCTTTTAATTTGGTGAACACAGTGTGATAACATAGGCAGGGTACGTCATTTCCTCAAGGTATACACTGCAGATATTTATCTTGTTAGCTTCATGAATGTTATATCTGACACTTGTTGTCCAACTCAAAATTCATTGCTTGCAACCCCAACAACATTTGCTCTGCTCTTGTTTAGCAAAACTACGTTCTGTACCATATGTGAATATGCTTGTGCCTCAATGCATGTATTTAAGAGAAAGCATTGTAAAAATATTGTGGTGAACTATGGCTTTTGGATTATCAACATGAAATGCCAACAAAATTGAGGTGCCATGTTTGCTTCATCACACCTAGTTTAATAATATTGTAACTTATAAACATTTTTTAACAGACTTTATCAGTATATTGTTTATTTTGCCTACCTCATGAAAGTGACTGTTATCATCTTTCATGGACAGTTCCTAAAAGTAAGTTTTCATTCAATAACAGTTGGTTTTGTGCTTAATTATTGAAGCTGCCTTCTGTGGCATATTTGAAAATTTTTACTGCTTGCATTTCCAAGGTGCTGTCATAAAATATCTATGCTGATATTTTAGGCCAAAATGAATCATGTATTACCAGAATTATACATTGCTTTTTAACATGGCTATCTCAATCTCCTAATTACAGTAATTTCGAATATTTTCATCTGAGACCTGCAAAGTTAGCTATTCCTTTACAAAACAATATGAACTGGTCAGCAATCATCTTTATAAACAAAGCAAATTACTTGTTCTCACCAAAGGAGAATTTGGCATTTCTTGACAGAATCATCTGCCATTTCAGGCATAAATATTTCAAAATTTTATTACAAAAATAATACATAATAAAATGCATGCCATTTAACTATCTATAAGCAAAATCATTTTTGCCTTCTTTAGCATCTGTTTATGATACCAGAATTCTTGTTCCTCCAAAGGCTTTATGTGGCATATTGATTTTGTTAGGTTATTAATCATACAGATACAGAATACACAAACTGTTTAACTGAATGATTTAAAAACTCACATAACGAAGTACAAACATATCATAGACACTGCATCTATAATATGCAATAAGGTAATAATTATATCTATAGAATGTATCCGTTTCTATATTTTACTGTTCTAAAAAAGTCACTTTACAAAATCCATGGCATTGTGGAAAAATCATAATAAGCTATAATTAAAACTGAATTTGTTTATCACTCACATTTAGGAAATATCTATTTATATATGAATTCTGACAATTCTGCAGAGCAATAAAATGTGGTAGGGAGAAAATTTTGCATTGACCTATAGCTTCACCTAAGATATTTGTTTATTGTTTGATTGTCTTTCTTTTTTATGTACTTTTTTTAACCTTTGAACTTTTTTCCCTTTGTAGAAACTTGATCATAATGTACAGTTTAAATTTTTGGATTTCCTTTGCAGATATTTATACCTTTGGCCTGCAGTTCATATCAGAGTATCTGGTAATACTATTTGATTTCTAAAGTGAATTAGAATTGGAGACCACAGACTTTTTCCAGACATACAGTAACTGTTCACATTTTAAAATGATATAATCTTAGAACTATTTTTGTTTTGGTTTTCAGCTGCTCTGTAACAAAGTAAGAGTTTTTTTTTAATCTAATTTAATTTAGTTTATTGTACAATTACTACTTACGTCTCTTATCAAGAAAGTGCATATAGTTTTTACAACTTATTACTTATTCTGTAATATATTTTATTTTTCATGCATTATTATGTAACATGCATATTAGGAACTCTCTTTTGTCTTCTATAATTTATGTTCAGCTTTATTGCTTGCTTTATATTTGCTTATTTTCTTCTTTATTGTATCCACAAATTGTACTGCTATGTGATTGTCTTAGTCTTTGTAACAAATGTTGATTTGTAATTCTGTCCAAATTATAATGTGGAGTTTTTCTCCCCAGGCCTCCGCTGAAAATGGGCTTGTATCCAACCAGACTTTCCCAGTAAACAAATGCCAAATAAATAAGTAAATAAATAAATACATAAATAAATGTGTTAATGTACAAGACTTTACAGCTGTTGATTTGCAACTGATATTGCAGTATGTTACAGAATAGTTCACTGTACAGTGATTTAGGTTTCTAGATGTTACATACTTGTCTGATTTATAGTCAGTGTAAAATATTTAGATAGTTAAGCCATACTATTCAAGCCTTTCAGTTTCTTGCATTTTTAAAATTGTGGTTAGGAAGTCAGAAAAGTAATCATCGTTTATGTGTCCCCTTCTGTTATTTGAACAGAATTAGGACAAACTGGTTATCTTCCTCCACTAGACCTCAAATATTACCAAATTAAGAAGAGATGCTGGGAGAGCTTGATCATTTTGTCCCTTATCAAGGAATTGTGAGGGACATTAAGTGATAACTCTCTGTTCTGTACTATTCATTACCATTCAGTCAGTCACTTAAATGTCATTTGCTTTAATGGTCTTTAGAAGAGTATAGGCAAGTAGGGTGGAACTGTATGAGGTGAAGGGAGAAACAGAGAAAAGAAACCATAGTGGGTAGCACAAAGAGAAGGACACCAAGGTGGAAGCAAAGGTACAGAGACCAGTGACACTGAAGAGGCGATACAGCCATCACTCACAAGGAGAACAGGATATAAATGGGCACTGACGGGAACTTAACCAGACTGAGGATACAGAAAGAAGAGGCAAAACACTAGAGCTGTCTTGTATGAAGGGCCCAGAAGGGATTGGAAAGGGACTGAATGTATCACAAAATGACAAACCAGAGCAGACACTGAAAAGGGCTAAGGTAGTGGAAGTGGTTGTTGAAGTGAAGTGAGTTTCAGACAGAAGGGACAGTGACATAGGTCAGGAAGTGAAGAAGGTGAGGGTCAGTGTTAGAATAGAGGATGGGGCTTTGGTGACTGAAAATTAAACCATAAAGGGTACAAAGAGTCTTTGGAAGTTAAAGATATCAATTTTCAGTGAATCCATCCCTGGGATTTACAATCTGTAACACATGAGAGGAGGTAACCAGGGTGATCACAAGGGTTAGAGGTGTATGCTTGTTGTGGGGCATGTAAACACCAATGGCCTGTAAGATGAGAAAGCTGAGGAGGTGGCAAGCAGTCAGGGAAGCAGCAGTGTGATGCAAGGAGAGGGATGTTGGGATGTCCTTCTCAGAAGTGTTACCAGTACTGGCCACAAGGACAGTGAAAAAAGAAAGAATTAGGTAGTGTAATGGCTGAATGCACAAGCAAACAAGGGAGAAAGAGTTGGGACTAATTGAAGGAAAATGGAATTTGGCAGAGTATCAGCTGAGGAAGAAGAGCGTAAGTCCAAGTATAGCGTGGGGAACTGTGAAGGTTCAGAACCTAGCTTAAGTGCACTAGCTGTTATGGTAGAACAAGGGTGGAGACATGGTGGATCAATGCTTTTTATAAACATCAAGGGATGTGGATAAGAGATTGAGGAAAGAATAAAGAGGTGCAGTAGCAGGAAAAAGGTTATAGGCCATGGAAGGGTGGCCTAATGGTTAAGGTGTTTGCCTTACAAACACAAGGTGCAGAGTTTGAGTCTCACAAGGGATAATTGACTAGGCTTACAATGGCTTGCACGGGCAGTTAGCTTAGTACTAACCTATGAACCTATGAATGATTCTACCAAGCACAGAATGGGGGATTCTAAACTCTGGGATAGAAAAGACATAGGTGTTGACTGTGGTCTCAGTCATGAGCAGCCCGAAAAGTGATGCAGAACTGTACAAGAAAGGACAAGATTGTGGATGTGGTCTTAACCAAAGTAAAGCAGTCAGGAATGTGCAAGATACTGTGCCATTAGCCAATAATGGGTAATGTCACTTGTAAATTAAAGTTAGCAGTGTGTAAGAATACAAAGATAGTGTGTGTTTTTATAAGAATGCATTATGCTGAGCTAGGGAGACATCTAGGATGAATTAGGAGATTGTCAGCAAATTAATGTAATAAGTAAGCTATAGAAACAGATCAGGGATGGAGCAAGTGAGACTTAGAAAAATGTCTGGGAAAATTAAAAAGGAGGAAAAAGATAAAAATGATAATGCTAATGTGGCTACATATAAATGAAAATCTTGCAATCCAAGCAAACGATTGGAGAGTGTGCTGGAAAAGAATGGTCTGGAAGGTGGAGAACCACAGTACTTGAAGGACAACAAGGATAACAAATGTGGTGAGGGAAGCAAAAATGCATACTAAAAGGGAGTTAACCAAAAGGATCAGGAAACAGATCAATGGATTTTAGATATATGATAAAAATGAAAAGGGAAGAAACAGACTTTGAGAGCCTGAGAAAAGGGAAGAGGTAACATCACAGAAGACTGGAAAAAGTAGAGGTGCTGAATGAATACTCTGCTTCAGTCTTCCCCTCTACTCATCACTTATTAGACCCATTATAGAGTACAACGCCCCTTTTGGTATGGACCTCACAAGGCATCTATAACAACTGGAAAGGCCACAGAAATACCTCACAAAGAGGATCACTGGCCTCAAACAGATGCCCTATGCAGACCGTCTCAAAAAACTCCAGCTTTACTCAGTCACATATCACCTACTCAGAGGTGATCTCTGCCTAACATACAAAGCTATATCAAACCCAGAGCTGTTGGACATGCTCCACTTAAAGAAGTCCCAATTCCTCCGAGCTACACACTCTAGGGACCTAAATCTTGTCACCACAATAAACAGAACATGCCGGACGGATAGATTCCTGTCCCAGATACTTCCCATACTCTGGAATAAACTACCTATCTATATCAAACAAAGCTCCTCATTAGTACTCTTCAAGAAAAATTTTGATGATTGGATGGGAAATAGAAAATTTACCCCAGGAATCACTTCTGTGGCTCTGCTCGACAGTGGCACAGGAAAATAATTTTCTTGGGTGGCAAAAGCCAGGGTACCTTTTTGGCTGGGCTTGTATAAGCCCTAGGGCTAATAAGTCATGGTGCCCTGCTGGGGTCCAAGTCAGGACAGCAATAAACAAACATCAACGTAGACTGGGAAGATGTGGACATGAAATATGGACCCCTTAGGGAAAATGCAGCTCTTAGATAATAGGATCTACCTCTCAGTGTCATCATGTAGCTAGCCAGTGTTTTTGGCAGACAACCCAAGGAGATCTTCAACAGATCTCTGGCAAGCACAGAAGTGCTTGATAAATGAGGACAGTAAATATAGCACATTTGTACAAAGGAGCAGGAAAAATCTGGGATGCTGCTGGTCTAACGTTACAACCCATTGATAGGGCAAATCATAGACAAAAGCATATCAGGAAGGTTGATAACATTTCTAGAAGGCAACAGTTTCTAGGACAGCAACTGAAATGGGTTTATGACCATAAGGAACTGTCAGTGAAACTTAATCCAGATTTATGACTAGGCTGTGGATGACCTTGATGGGAAGCACTGGCAGACATTATCTACTGAGACTCCAGTGAGGCTTTTCAGTAATTACGCACTTATATCTGACAGACAAAACTGGTAAGGCTGTGGGTATGACCAAGACTGAGGAACCGGGTTGCTTCATGGATGAATGATAGGACTGGGAAGGTTGAACTGACAGGGAGAATGTCAGGAATAAAGAAAGTGACTATGTGGATACAGCAGGGATCAGTTCTCCATCCTGTAGTATTCAGTGAGTTTTGTCTCAGGCATAACAAAGGACTACCAGTAAAAGAAGGTAGTGGGTATTATAAAATATTTAGAAAAAGCTGACAAAGTGAACAGAATGTTGAGTGAGATTCATTAAAGAAAAATGCAAAGTAATGTACTTTAGTTGCAGCAAACATGATGTGACATGACAGCTGGGGAAGGGAAAATGTTGGATACATGCAGGCAAAGGATCTAAGACAGTTGATTACACCTGGAAGGCCAACAGTAACAGAGTGAAAGAAAATTGCCAGCAGAAAACAGTTCCAGGTCACATTCTCAGTTTGACAGATACTATAAACAAAAAGGTAATGCTTTCACTGCATTAGGCCCTGGTCCAATCATACCTTGAGTACTGGGTGCAGTTCTGGGGCCATAAAATGAAAGGGACATCAACTTAAAGGAAGATGTACACAGACATGCCACCAGAAATATGTCTGGGATGGAGGAGAAAAGAATATTGCCAGAGATAAGAGAAACTAGACTTCTTCTCATTAGGGACCAGAAGATACAGGAGAGACATAATACTAGTGCATAAGACCATGCCAAGGAATTATGATGGGATCAACTTAAACAGGAAGTACAGAAACGGGAGGACAGTACATGGGAATTAAATTGTAGAAACTAACTGCTCCCTGAATCTTCAAAAGTACTTCTTCACAGAGAACTATTGGACCAAGGAGTGGACTACTACATCCTGCAGTAGAACAGACCTTCACAAGGGCATTCAAGAGGGCATTGGGCAGGTGGATAAAGGTTTAGGGTGGGAGGAACATATGGATGGAAGGTATGTGGAATGTTAAGTAGCCATAAATGGCAGACTAGATAGGCTTAGTGACTCTATCCGCCCTCATGTTAATATAATATAATGAATGTAATATTTATGTTTTTCTTAATACTTCTGAATCTAATCAGCTTTTAAGACTGACATCATGGGAGAAGACACATAATGATGAGCAAAATTGCCACTGACAATATTGATGTGTAATATGTACAGTTTGAGCAATGTCTATGGTTGTTCATAGAATTACTTATGACAACATGGATGATTTCATGATTTTCACTAGTGTTAAAAAAACAAAGAATTATCAGAAGTAGTGCAAGGCATCACATCAAATCTCATCTCATGATGATAAATTTTCACTAAATTTTGTATATCATTATAAATTTTTAGGTCCTGGAAGTTGTTTGTTTTTTTTCCATCATTTTTGCCTTGTGCCTGCTGATCATTAAGTCTCTCCTTGATCAGACATATGTTATTTGAAATGGTACAATTATAATGGTGTTTTTTGCTTTCACCAGCATTCCAATGGGTGTTTTTTCCCTATTTTTATGGCCTAACAATGCCCAGGTGATGTGAACACTTGCATTATCTCAAGGACTTCTTATAGGTTCATAAATTCATACGTAGGTACTAGGTTATCGGCCCAAGGGCCTACGTAAGCCTAGCCAACAAGGTTCCCTGGCTTACGCCACCCAAGAAAGTTATTTTCCTGTTCCACTGTTGAGCAGAGACACAGAAGTGATCCTTGGTGTGTATTTCCTGTTTCCCATCCACTCATCACGATTTTTCTTGAAGAGTGCTAATGAAGAACCTTGCTTGACATAGATGGGTAGCCTGTTCCAGAGTATGGGAAGTCTCTGGGACAGGAATATATCCCTCCAGCATGTCCTGTTTATTGTGGTGACAAGGTTTAGATCCCTAGAGCGTGTAGCTCAGAGGGATTGGGATTTCTTTAGGTGTAGCATGTCCAATAGCTCTGAGTTTGATATAGCTTTGTATGTTAGGCAGAGATCACCTCAGAGTAGGCGATATGCTATGGAGTAAAGCTGGAGTTTTTTGAGGCAGTCAGTGTAGGGCATTTGTTTGAGGCCAGTAATCCTCTTTGTGAGGTACTTCTGTGGTCTTTCCAGCTGCTGCAGATGTCTTGTGAGGTACATTCCAAAAGGGGCATTGTACTCTATAATGGGTCTAATGAGTGTCGACCTCTTTTTTCCTGGATGAGAACCCTTTTATGAAGAGGTGTGCCACATAGAAGGACTTCTTGACTATTGTGGCGATGTGACTATTAAAAGAGAGACTACTGTCCACCTGGGTCCCAAGGTCTCTTATCACACATTCGGTGTTAAGTAGATTGCTGCCTATGTGATAGTTCATGGGTACAGAGTTTTTACCAAAGGGAATGACACTGCACTTTTTGGCATTGAGCTTGAGGCCATGGCTCTGACACCAGGCATCTGTCTCAGTGAGGTCCTTCTGTAGGATGTCCACATCATTTGGGGACTTGATTATGGCTCCTAGTTTGCAGTCATCTGCAAAATTTGTTAGCCAGAGGCCTTCTGTTTTAGCCTGTACTTCAGAGAAGTAGATACCAAACAGGAGAGGTCCCAGGACAGAACCCTGTGGTACTCCACTTGTCACTGCTTTGAGGTCAGATTTGGAGTCTGCAACTTTTACAGTGTGGGTTCTGTCAGTGAGCCAGTTGGCAACCCATCTTGTGACACAGGGATTTATACCTAGTTTAGCGAGTTTACCTATAATTTCAGAATGGGGGATAGTGTTGAAAGCCTTGGCAAGGTCAAGATAGGCTGTGTGAACCACCTTACCCTCATCTATGGCTTTGGTGACTGCCTCAAAGAAGTTGATCAGGTTCAGGAGGCATGATCTGCCTTTCACAAACCCAAACTGGGTGGGATCCAGAATTTGGAGGTTACCAATGTCTTTGTTTATGAGTTCCATGATGATATATTCCATGGCCTTGCAGACCAGGCTCATCAAGCTGATATGTCGATAGTTCCTGGGATCAGTGGTGGCTCCCCGTTTGTGGAGTGGGATAATTTATGCCCCTAATCTGCACATACATACTCCCCAACACGTGCAAACAGGAGCTACTGTCTCTACCTTTGTGGCCACACCCACATCTTCCCAGCACTGGCTTCCCACATCATGATAAGCATCTGCTCTTCAGCCAAGGTTGTTATCACAGCAGGAAAGACAGATGGCTTTGAACCACCACCCCTCCCAGAAATAGCATTCCCATCCTCCATGGCTGTGCTGCCAAATACCATCAGTGGAACTTGTGTTGCCTGGGTTCTAGTCAGGGCTTCATCCTTCTAAGCCACCTATTCAGGCTTGCATGACTTTTTTAATCAAAAAACATTTCACAGTTTTAACAAAAACAAAAACAAAAAAACATAAAAACAGAGTTTTGTTATGAAGAACAACTTTGTTGTGACTCTTTTTTTGCATTATGCTTTAGAAGGCATGTTCTTATATGTCTTGCTTATATGTTTATAGAAGCATAAAATATATCAGTAGCAGTACACAGGAGACAAAGATAAAATCTCCTTTGCAGCTGCAACATGAAAGAATTAAACCACAGGTGTTAAAAAATTACAATAGTTTGTAGTTTGTTTTTGCAAAACATAAGTTCGATGTTCGACAGTTTACTAGTTGTTTAATAAGAACCATGACCACAACTCTTTAATGACATCTTGTTTCCTGACAAAATTTTATAAGCGTTGGTGACAGTGGCATAAAATGGGTGCTTTACCAAGTGTGTTTTATTCCAGAGCTACAGTTCTAACAGGGAAAATTTGTAATTTTCATGCAGACTTTGATGCTGTAAGGTACACATCCTCCACTGGGCTGAAACTGGAAGAGATTTTGTTTACGATTACACAAAGCTTTGACAAAGCTTTCCACAGCCAGTGAAGAAACAAGGTACAATTCAAAATCTAAGTGGAATGAGAGAGACAGAGTAAGAAAGACAAAAGTTATGGTATGATTCATCAACTTGCTTTTTAGTGAGCCAAACACATTCAATTGAATTGTCTCAAAGAACTTTAAGGGAGAGCAAGCCATTCTCCCCCATGCAGAAGGGTAAGCACCCCTAAGATAATACATTTAATTCTGAATTTGTAAAACCTCAGAGTAACTTAAAGTCACCAGTTCAAGCCCATTCAGTTCAAAGGGCTTTTTAGATTTTAAGTTGCTGAAAAGTGGCAGAATCAATTACATGAATATGAAAACAACTTTATGTTATTTATTGGATAACATTGTCATTACCTTAGAAGCAGTTAATGAATTCAAGGTTCTCGTAGCCAAGATTTTAGATATTTTAATCATAATTCCTCAACATCTGTACAATTCACCAAAAAACAGGTTGGCTTGTGGAATGTAGTATTTTATCTTAACTGGCTTCAAAATAAAAGTAGTTTGATGTGGTCTCCTTTCATTCTGAATGAATTCCATTATGAATCTTCATTCCTCATCTTTAGACTTAATAATCATCTGGATAAACTTTAAAGAACATATTAACAGATTGCAATGTTTGCTGTAGAAGCCATTTAAATTACTTGTTAGATTATACACACCATACACACCCCTAGGGGTCTGATCTCATTGTCTTTGTAGGTTAGACTTTAAAAGTTTGAGAAGAACCATTTACATCCTACTAGGTTTTCATGACTTTACCAAACTTACCAAAACACACACACGTACACACACACACACACACACACACACACACACACACACACACACACACACACACACAAACCCTGTACATAAAATTTTATTACTATGGACTGATCCTTACATTTATTGCTTATCCTCAGACCTCCTATCCAAACTTTTGTTTTTTGCTTTTTATTTAACAAAAAGTGAAAAGTGTCTCTGTTGATATGGTTCAGCCCTTCTTCCATAGGTTCATAGGTTGATACTAGGCTATCTGCCCTAGGGCATTTACAAGCCTAGCCAGAGTGTGTTTGGCTTTCGCCACCCTTCTTAAATTAGTTGACTATGCCTCTGTATAGTAGGTCACAGAAGATAGCATGGTGCTGCATTTGGTGTACCTGCTAATCTACTGGCTAGGTGTCCCTCTGCTATCTCTTTCACTGGTAGTATGTAGCTGCTCTACGAGTAGGATAACAGAACAAACCTGCTCTTACTTCTTACTTATTCAGTCAAATCGATCAATCTGCGTGGCTCCAGGAAATCGGCATTTCCATTACAGATTGTCATAGCCATGTGCCATGTATACACTGACAGAATGCTCCAAGAAAAATGTAAAACTGACATTTTTAGGCTACTATGGCAATTGTTAAAAAAGGACATATTGCAGACACATTATCATTGTTCTTTTATTGATTCTGACAGGCCTTCAGTCCAGTACAGACTGCAATACAACCAGGTACAAATCAATCATTATTTACTATATAGTAAATATAAGGCCTCAACATGTGATGGCATCTCTTTTATATCCTTCACATCTGTTGATAAGCTCCTTTAGATCCCTTACTTCTCATTCACACATGTCATAGATTCACCATCACTGTTCTAACCACTCACTTCATTGAGTCAAAGACTGCATGTCATACAGGGAAAGAAATGCCTGTGTTTTAATAGGTCTTAGTCTTGTTAATAAAAAAATCAAAAATAAATGCCCTCAAAATAAGTGCCTTCATCTAACTCACAATTCACTTATCTACATGATTCATTTTACATAGCTGTCCCTCCTATGCTATATTTACTGTATTCTTGACTTTTGCCTTCAGTCCATATGAACCCAGGTCTGCACTACAGTCATATGCATTACTGCATCCACTTGGTATTACAGACATATGCGTATATACATGAAGATTAAAATGCATGACTTAAGTGCAGTTGACAGTTCTCTACCTTTTTATCCCATCAGCTCCTTGTATCAAATGTTCTCAAATCTTCTTTTCAGCTGTAACTGCAATACTTGAAGCTTTACAAAAATAAACAAACAAATAAGGAAATGCTTAACAAAGTCATAAAATACACACATTGTGCCATCAGCTCCAGAATGTTACTAAATAAAAAGCAAAAATCTCAGTCGTTTTAATTTAACAACTAGGGATATGGATTAATATAATCAGGGGCAGAGTACCTGCACAAGAAGAGGGGGTACCATTTGGATACATTGTCTGAAGAAAGTAAAGTGGGTACCATTAATGTACTACATGAAACACACTAATTATGCCCGAAACCTCAAGAAGAAAATAATTTTGTTATAGTGATGCTCACAGACATGAACCTTCCTATTGCCACCACAGAGCTGTGTCACAAGCCTGTAAAAGCTGTTAAGACACTTCACATTACCATACAAACAGCAAAAGTGTGGGAAAGCAAAGTAACAGCTTTTAAATCTTATTAGCAAGGTTCACACCACCAAAATCCGCTGTGGTACAGCGGTAGTGTTGTCACCTCACAGCGAGAGGCTATCCCGTTCGACTCTCAGCTGGAGCACCTTCTGTGTGGAGTCTGCATGTCCTCCCTGTGGTCAAGTTGGGTTAGAAAGACATGCGAAAATGGGTGTGCCTTCGATGAAGGTTTGGTGTCAAGCTGGCACCTCAGCACCATAAAAATCTACTGCCAATCATTAGTGGACCGGAGTTCTGCTGTGGCAACCCCTAACTGGGAAAAGCCAAAAGAAGAACAACAGCAAGTTTCAGATCACAGCACCACACAGCTGAGTCATAAACCTACACACAGCTTGTAAAGTTGTTAAAACCCCTCACACTACCATGCAAGCAACAAAAGTTAGGGGGAGCAAGTAACAGTTTATAAATCTGTTGAATGATAAACAATGAATTTTGCTTCTAGACATAATTTCTGTGGTAGCATGAAGTCACACTTTGGACTCCAACACTTTTTTTTTTTAAGTTGTAATCCTTTGTGTCAGCTACAACTCCCTATGCATTGCAAAGAATTGTGACAGAGTCTTTGATCATAGTGTACTCAAAACTAATTCAAGAAACATACCTTCCAAGCTTTGCTTTCAAGGTAATTTTTTTTATTTATGTGTTGAACACATTAGCACATTAACATATTGGTTATGACTAAAAACTTCACATAATCTTCAATATCTAGTACTATACAGCATTTTAAACCCAAACTATTCTCCCATAAAACATGCATGCTGTAGTTGTAGTTCAAAAGTTATCAGTAGTAGTAATAATGGTACCAACACTAGCAATAGGTTTAGTAGTAATAGTGGTGGTGAAAGGTAGATGTGTCGAAAAAGCAGTAATAGTAATGGTAGTAATATTATTGGCTGCAGTAGCAGAATTACCAGCAGTAATAGTGACAGCAATGTGAGTAGTAGTAGGAGCAATAGTAGTATTAATTTTAGCAGTAGCAACAATTGCAGCAGTACTAGTAGTATCAGTAATACTACTAGCATAAATAGTGACAGTAGTACCAGTGGTACTGTTAGCAGCAGTAAAACAGTATATGTTTGGAGTCATGCGGGAAGACAATCCCCGGGATTCATGAAGTTTGCGCCATGCGCTGGAGTAGCGTTGGTGACCTGGCGCCAAATATGACTGTCGAGCGATTCAGGTAAGACCTGTTTCCACGTGCACTAACAGCGTATGCCAGAGCTGCGCAGCTCATGACACTTGTATGCTAATTACCCCATGTACAGCAGTGTAGCATGCAAATGAAGGTATATAGCGATTCATGAAATGGTGCAGGCATAGTGTAACCATGCAGAAATGTAAACCAAAAAAACGGTTTACATTTTTTCAAACAGAACATCGGAGCAATGAAAGCAGACCAAACTTACGTATTACAATGTTAACATATGCCAAAGACTAAATATACAGCCAATGGCATAAAAAAACATGCACAACACATAAAAAATAACATTTAATGTCTTGGCTACACTAACGCAAAGTACAACCGCAGTACATGGGTGTGCAAACGGGAACACAAGGAAAATATATTTAGATGTCATAAAACTGCAATGTAACACAAATCATCATTTCGCCATAATAGTCAATGATATGCATGCTAGATCAGCTACATAACACATTTCCCAACACAATCCTGGGTTGTGGAAGCACAAAACAAGAAAGGCAGAAGCCAGATGCATGCCTGACAATGGGAGGTGAATCTGGTTGAAAATAGAAGTAAAGGGCAATAGATGAATCATGGCAGACAAGCTTAAGTCAACACCAAAGGCCCTGCAATAGCAGTGCCTGCTGTAAAACCAAAAATTAAGATTACCTGCAGCTGGAATAGCACAAACACACCCAATTATACCAGCATCATCCATTGCACAATAGTATAAGGTGTGAAAGCCCCCCCCCCACACACACACACACACTTGTGTATTCCCAGACACTCTGCACCATTGGTGTATACAGACAGGGAACTTTTAATATATATATGTTAGGAGCTGCCATAGCTTTGATTCACCAGCATGTGTTGGAGACTGACGGTGGTGTGGAGGATGATGCTGACAACCATCTCAGGCACCGGAGGAGGAGACGAGTGTTCAGGCCCAGGGTAACCTACCAGGGGCTACATGATCTGGAGATAGTAGAGCATTACAGGGTGGACAGGGACACCATACAGCAACTTGTTGAGCTGTGCCAGCCATGCCTCAGAGCCAGAAGTAACAGAGGGGAACCCATCCCAGTGGACACGAAGGTATGCGTAAGCTTGAGAATACTAGCCACAGGTACCTTTCAAAGGCCAACTGAGGATATCATGGGGATTTCACAGGCATCAGCATCCAGGGTACTCCACCAGTTCCTGGATGCCATGTTACCACATGCCAATGAGCACATACACTTCCCCCGAATGCAGGAGGAGATGGTC
Source organism: Protopterus annectens (assembly GCF_019279795.1). Lineage (NCBI taxonomy): Eukaryota > Metazoa > Chordata > Ceratodontiformes > Protopteridae > Protopterus > Protopterus annectens. The sequence goes on from NC_056741.1 coordinate 693,952,501, forward strand.
AGCAATATGCATCTCTTCCACCGTGTGGCCGACTACCCGGAAGTACTGGGTGCAATAGACAGCACGCACATACACATCAAGTCACCACCCGGTGAGCAGGGTAGGTGCTACATAAACTGCAAGGGATTCCCCTCCATCAACTGCCAGGTCATGTTCAATGCCCAGGGCATTATCATGGATGTGTGTGCTGGCAGTCCTGGAAGCTATCACAACTCCCACATCTGGCATGCCTCACATCTGTATCAGGTATTTGCCAGGGGGGACATCCCATATGGCCACCTGGTGGGGGATGCTGGCTATGCACTGGAACCGTGGATGATGACCCCCATCAGAAATGCACACACAGCCACGCAAGAATGCCATAATGAGGCACACGCAGAAACCAGAATCATCATAGAGCACATGTTTGGGATGCTGAAATCACGGTTCTGTTGCTTGGACATATCTGGTGATGCCTTGCAGTACTCACCAGGAACGTGTGCCCACATCTTCATAGTATGTGTCATGCTACACAATATGATCCTGCATAAACAGCTGCAGCAGGAACAGAATGGTGAAGGCCCTCACAGCCCACCACCATTGCCAAGGGACCCACAGGCACAGAGGGGCTCAGACCACAAACACTCTGTACTAGCCCCAGTAGGCAGATGGAGGCATGCCCAGTATGCTCATGCCTTGGCAAAGAGGGAACGTATAGCACACACGCTGACAGTGTAGGCACTCATGTACTGATACCCTTCTACACCTGCACACACAGCAAACATGGATGGCACACACACACGACCACCTGTAAATTGTCATGTATAGGTGGTCTACTTTGTACATCCTACATAGGCAGCCCTCAACTATTGTACATACAACCGCCATTGGCACAAGGTAAGTCAATACCTGAACAGTATATTAAGCTATCAGCATGTGTCCATACTGTATGTACAGGTTCATAGATGCATAGGTAGGTACATGGCCAACCGCCGAGGCCACTCATAAGCATAAGCAAAACATGTCTGCTGTCGCCACCCCATCGATCAACTAACTGTCCCTCTGTAGAGCAGAGCCACTTGCGGGATTCCAGGGGTGTAGCTACTGTTCACCACCCACTCTACAAGGATTCCCCGGAGTGTTAGTGAGGGGTTTTGTATAATGTAATCAGGGATGTGTTTCCAAATAATGGGGAGTATCCCTGACAGGAATCTTCACAGATGTGTACATGTTACATAGTATACCTTAAACACAGCTTGCATATATAGGTAGTTCTCCACAGAATAATAAACATGTGGAACACACAACCGCTGAAATGTGCATTCTTCACCCTTGCACTACCAGTGCTTGCTCTGAGAGGTAAGATATCACTGCCAGGATTATAACACGCAACCATGTACACATTCATCATAATAACATACCACTAAAGTACCTGAGATGTACCAATGGCAGTCGTGTATACTGACAGGTTAAAACACAAAAGGTAGGAATGTGTTGAAATAGGACAAACCGGCATATACACAATGAAAGGTGTATGTTATATATATATATATATATATATATATATATATATATATATATATATATATATATAATATAATATAATATATATATATATATATATATATATATATATATATATATATATATATATATATATAGAGAGAGAGAGAGAGAGAGAGAGAGATATGTTGATATATGGGGATATACATAGATATATATAGATATACTGATAGGTTAACAACATCTACATAATTATGGAGGTACATATAAATGGGATACCTACCACATACCGACTGCTTTACATACTGATACACGTAATCCCGAGGCTTAAAGTCCGAAAGAACACAGTACTGAAACACCAGATGCACGAGGTGTAATCTCACGATGTTAATGGGACAGTTAGCCAGTGCTTCTGGTGTTGTGGTTTGGGTAGGTTTCTGTCTGTACATGTGTTTCTTAAGGCTGTAGTGTGTGTAAGTGTGTGTTCTATGTGTGGTGTGTGTTTTTGGGGGACTGTAATGTGTGGTTGTGTGTTAGCTGTGTGCGTCTGTTTGCGTGACCTAGGATGTAGAATATTAAAGTAGTGGGTGGTGTGTGGGGCGCAGACACCGACATGGGGTGTGTAGGGGGGCTTGGCCACCTGCTCATACATAGTGTAGAATGGTTTGTTTGGTTGTGTTGGGTAGCAGTGTGTCTGTGTGTGCATGTGTGTGTTCCATGTTCGTGTTACCTTCGCGAGTTACTGTCGATGTCGGTAATGTGGGGTATGGGAGTCTGTTCCCAGGACTGTCTGCATCAGAACACTGTGGTTTTGAAATTCTGTAGGTCTCCCGTATACAGCGGTTGAAGTGTTCACATATATGTATAACATAGACCATAGAAATCACACATTCCGCCACTACCAACCTTTATGAACAAAGGATATGGAGAGTATATGCCTATACACCATTACAAATATGTGCTATGGACATGAGCCAATGATAGTGTTACCACCAATTCCACTTTGCGAGGGACAGTTCCTCTTTGGGCAGTTGTGTCCTGACCAAATATATTAAACGTGGTAAATGTCCTGGGATTGTAGGACAGAATTATGTCCCATATGTACTGTAATAGTTGCATACAATAGTTATTTCTGTATCTAAAATACCTACATGGTACAGGAAACAGGATAAGCAACTAAACTGCTACAAGAATAAGCTTATAATTAGGCAAGAAAGGAAAGTTCTATCCCTTGTACTGACCATGGGTTTGTGTCGGCCTGTAAAATCAGATGTGTGTCCTGAAAAGGACCCACTATGGACGTATGAAAAGGTGGCAACCCTAGCCAAAGAGGGTCAGTCACCAACACAACTACGATGACTGCAAATACCTATGACAGAAATACACAGCTATCATGTAGCAACACGTTATTACATTCAGATGTATTACCGAAGGGATTCAAGGACTAACATCACCTGCATGCTATACAGGAACCACATAACAGTGCCTTAATGAATCAGCCTGCAAATACCATTGTAGTAGTCCACAAAAGGATAGGTGTTCATATAGGGAAGGAACTCTCATGCACATAGCGATTATGTATAAAAGCAGTTCCTACACACCTGCATTTGGTATGCACACCCACCGACATCACCCCACACCCAAACATATTACAATACAAACTGTAATAACATCGCAAATCATTCACACACTGTATGATATCTGCAGAAGCCTTAACATACCTTGTCAGAGACACACTAACATGGCCCTAAGTGAAATAGTGGCTGTTATACAATGGAACAGCTGCTAATGTAATAGGGTTTGTTTGCACTAATCCCATTTCAGAGGATTGTGCGTACACTGCGATGTGTTAGCAATTAGTGAGTAACAGCACAGTATGCTACACTTGTACACCAAATCAAGGATATCTGATGAGCACACTGTACACCACATAACAGTTCATGCATAGCCATACGGCCTTGAGCTGGCCAAACATCCTTGCCAGATTTAAACATCTGCAGAAGTATCAGGTACAAACAAACCCTGCATAAGTAGCACTGTTCCAAAATATAACAGCTGTACTCACATGTAGAACTAAATCGTTTAGCCATTACACACAGTCCACGGGAGTCATGAAGCTAATATATCTCTGTGTGTCTCCATATAGCTGTTGAAATATATCGCAATAACACATCTAGGTCGTCTCCCTCGAAAGTAAGGCAAACGGACAACCCCTAAAAGGAGTACTCACTTATACACCATTGTTGCCATGGTATTGGCTAATGAAGTAGCTGCACAGCTGATGTGCATCCAATTAACTACTTTGGAACAGCTATTGGTGGACAGGATACCACATGTTACCGATATGTAACTAGAAAAGGATGTGTCATCACACATTCAAACCATCCGTATATACTAGCGGAACATTACAAATAACATTGAAACACAAACCAAAAAGGATTGAATCAACTGGTAACAATACGTTGGGTTACTAATAAGGTATGTAGAACAGTCAGTATGTCTGTGTATGTAGTACTATTCTGTAGTATTTAAAGTGCACGCAATCCATATAGTGGAAACAGTTATTTTGCAGTGGTGTATTGTTGAGCATAGTCACGCTTGTAGTATTTGTGTATACTGCTGTAGGTCACAAGGCAAACACCGCATATACCACAAGGGATGCTATATAAGGGCTTTAAACAGAAATACTCCTCACCAGCCGACATCAGTAGAAGGGTTGGTCCAACAAGTATGTGCTATAACAGGGGCAGTATACATTGATATATTGTAACTGTAGCCATATGTATGGGTGTAATACAGAGAATAACATGAGGAAGGTTGGGCCACTGTGCAAGTATGTTTTGCATTGTGGGATATTGTGCCAATAACTGTGTAATGTACAGTATTGTAGGCAGATATGCATTACAAGCTACATAGCATTACTGTAATGGTAGGAAAACATTAGTTATGTCAATCTGCATTTACAATACACAATAACAGAATACATATGTCTTTTAGTGAGCCGACACTTTATTAGCATGATAGCAAAGTAAAATGAAAGAGCAATTTAACTATCCATGCACATAAGACATGTAATATGTGCAAAGGTAGGTACTCGGCTGTCTTACCAAGGGTATCTGTAAGCCTAGCTAGAGTGTGTTGTCTTTTGCCACCCCCATAGGTTGGTTCCCTGTGCCTCTGAACAGCAGAGACAATAGTTCCCTGTGCCTCTGTCCAGCAGAGCCACTGCAGTGATCTCCGGGTACATGTCTGTCTCCCATCCACACGGCAATGTTTCCCTTGAAGAGTGCTCTTGAGGGGCCCTGCCTGATTTACATTGGAATCACGTTCCAAAGCATAAGGAGTGTCCGGGTCAGGAATATATCCGTTCAGCACGTCCTACTCATCGTTGTGGTTAGGTGTATATCCCTAGAGCATGTGGCTCTCAGGGGCTTCTGTTTAGGTGGAGCATATCCAGCAATACAAGGTTGGACATGGGCCTTGTATGTCAAGCAGAGATCATCTGTGAGTATGCGGTGTGCAACTGACTGCAGGAGTTTCATAGGTTGAGCTGCACAGGTCATCTGTTTGAGGTCAGTAATCCTCTTGATGTGGTACTGGTGTGGTCTTCTAAGCTGTTGCAGTTGTCTTGTAAGGTATATCCCAAATAGGGTGTTGTATCCTTTAATGGGTCTGATATGACGTGTAGAGTCACAATGGCCCCTCTCATCTGGATGTGAACCCATTAGAGATTAGGAGGGCCATGTAGAAGGATATTCTAACCACCTTGTCATTATGGGTATCGAAGGAGAGATTGCTATCTACTGGTGTTTCCGGATCCCATAATACCTTCTTTGTATGTAGGGGACTAGCACCTATGTGGTAGTCCGCGGGTAATTAGTTATATCCAAAGGGGATGACTATGCACTTTTAGGCATTCAGCTTGACGCCATGATATTAACACCAGGTATCTGTCTCAGTGTGACCCTTCCAGAGGGTGTCTGTAACAGCTGGGGAAACAATTATGTCCCCTAGTTTGCAGTCATCTGCAAATCTTTTCAGCCAAAGCCCTCCTGTGCTTGTCTGTACATCAGTGAAGTATATACCGAACATGAGGGGTCCTAGGACTGAGCCCTGGGGGACGGCAGTTGTAACTGTTATACAATCGGACCTAGGGTATGCAACTCCTACTGTGTGTGTTCTGTCCATGAGCCACTTTGCAAACCATCACATGACATAGGGGTTAATGTTCAGGCGGATGGGTATGTTGATAATACCAGAAGGAGGAATGGTGTTGAAAGCCTATGAGAGATCTAGGTAGGCTGTGTGGACCTCCTTACCCTCATCTAATGCCTTGGTAACTGTCTCTCAGAAGCCCACCAGGTTTAGGAGGCATGGTCCGGCCTTAACAATGCCAAACAGGGAGGGGTCAAAGGTTGGGAGTTACCCAATGTCTCTGACAGTGATCCATGATGTGCACCATAGCCTTGCAGACCAGGCTAGTCAGGCCTATAGGGAAATAGGTCCCGTGGTCCGTTGTGGCACCACCTTTGTGGAGTGGGATAACTGTTGCTGTGTGCCATTCAGGGGGAACTATGCCCGATGTGTGGCTATAATTGAACATGGCGCATAGGTGAGGAGACAGTACGATCCGAAGTTCATGTAAAACGCAGCCTGGGATGTTGTCCAGTCCCATGGGTGCTGTGATATTGCCTTCAGAGTGTGCAGCTTTGAGAGGGATCTGCCAGGATGTTGCCAATATCCATTGTTTCTGTAATGTTTGTGCCTTTGTGCTGTAACTCAGAGCAGATCTGGTTGCTGACATCGAGGCTCTGTGGCTGTTGTTGGTATTAGTTGTGTTAAAGTTTTTGTAGCTAGCTTTGGAGGATCGTATAAGGGATCTCACCTTCTTACTGAGGCTGGCCAGGGGTCTTCTCCACGCATGGCATTGTACTCTCATTTGCAACAGTGTCTTTCTCCTATAGTACAATATGTTTATGGCAGGGGACCACCAAGATTGGTTTAGTTAGTTATGAGGATAGCGTCCTGGTTCTGTTTGGGATAGCACAAGCCATGGACTCCTGTAAGTGCTTATAGAGTGCATCTGTGTAGGATTCAGCAGTTGTAACAGTACTGTCCATCTGCATGGGTGTCATGACGTCCACCATGTCTGCCTTAAGAAGCATGTAGTTGGCCTTATAGACATATTATACTGTGGTTCGCTTAATGGGGGTAGGTGCAGGATGTGGATATCAACGGTGTTCAGCACATGGTCTGATTGAACCAACGGGGAGTTGGCCTCACATGTGGAGCACCAGTCACTCATGTTGGCAATGACTAGATGTAGGATATTGTTGCCCCTGGTGGGTGTGTGGATATGTTGAGTCAGGGCATTGGTGTTTATGAATTCCAGAAACCATGGAGCTAATGTGTTGGTACATGAGTAGTTTTCCCAGTTAATGGTGGCGTAGATACGGTGAGGCTTATGTGATGAGTGTGGTGTTGTGCGACTGTGTACCTTCTCCACATGACAGTCAGGCTCAGGCTTGGTTGGAGAGACCTCCAGTTTGGCTAGATGAGTGCATCTCTCACATGTTGTAGTGTTGGGTGGTAGGCAGAGAGGCTTGCCTGTGTACATGAGGCAATGTGTACATTGCCTCAAGATGTCCAGATACATCAGATAAACAGGTGAGAACACTGGCAGTTGACTCTTGGACATGCCTGAATATAGAACTACATTCACCTAGATAAGTTAGGAAAGTGAGTACAACAGCTACATTACTCTATGCAAGTGAGAAAAGTAGGTACAAAACCTGTTCACCCTTACCTGTAGGTGATGTGGAAGATTGAGTGTTATAGTAATCATTAGCTTACGTACTGTTTACAAGTCCTGAACAAGTGCTTAGCATGAATAAGCAATCCAGATAGGGTCTTGAATAATACACAAGCATATATCCATGTACACCACAGGGCTCCTGTACCCACAACTATGCAGGTACAAGCTGCACTCAGTCTGCATGGGACCTGCCCACATCACAGGTTGTATCATACACATATGGCAAAACAAGATGATCTACACATACACATCATGTAAAACATAGCTCCATGTCAGGTTGTGTACACACTGAATGGTGCACACTAACAGGTATCACAACCCAACAAAGAGGGAGACACCACTGATAATGGGAAGTACTGCACTACTACCCTGCTGAGTCTGGTCTGGAAGGCCATGAACCTTGATCACTTAAGTGATGTCAGCAGTACAGATATAGATGACAATATGGTTGATGTCACACTGCATATCATAACTTTGTCAGGTCATAGGACATCATCAACCATAATGTGTGCCACCTACACTCGGTATACTAGATGTACATTCCTATGTCACAGGAGTGTTTAGCAACATGACTGCTGGCAGAAACAACACTACAGAAGGTGTCTGAATAATACGTGATCATCACACCAGTGACAGCTACAGTATGTCAGGGTTAATGAATTCTATTCTCCCTCATTGTAGTCCATACCTCACAGACAAACAGAAGGCATCTGCCTATTGAAGTATGTGAATGACTATGACCTAGGAGCAATAGCTGACTCGCATTGTCACCCCTATGTTAATAACCCTGTACCCATGAACTACCACCTAGGCAGCGGCCATCATAATGGACACTTGTGTGTGAGGGATGCAGCTGAGCAGTTGTCTTTCCTGTGATAGCTATGTCACCACACCCGTCAGGGAGTCATATGGGGCAACCCTAATAATAATAGGGTGCCATTCATGAATATAGAGATCATTGTCCAGCCATACAGACCACTCAAGTAACCCATATCAGATCACATATTCCCTTTAAGGGGTATCGGCCATGTGCAGATGGCCTACACCAGCCTTCCCATTCCCCATCTCCACTATGTAGGATGATGCATACCCTGAATAAATCCATGTCCAACCCAGTGATGTCGAACATGCTACACCTACTCATCCTGATCTCGAACACATACTTCATGGACATCCACCTACCACATGCTGGACAGATCCTTGTCCCATACATTTGACATAGTCCTACCATACTATGCATTCCTGTCCGTCAAAGCTGCACATCACTCCCCTCTTAGACATGGTGTGATGACCGCATGGTAACGTATGGTATATGTATCATTAACCCTGTGGATCAGAAATGTGGCACTGCTCCACCTGGCCCCGCAGACCCACCTGTCGGCTACTTCCAGATAACCTTTCATCCTAGATGCATACATGGCCCATGGCATATAGCCTGTACATGCCATAGTTGATATCCATCCCTGCAAACCATCTGGCTAGCCAGTGTCCCATGTGTATCAGGTGATACATGGCAGGATGTTGAATCGCTGTACAGTGCCGTGTAGATGTATATGGCAGAACACATACATGTAAAACCTTATGTGAGCATGTCTTCAGGGTCACAGGTCATGTCTGTTAAGGCAGTGTAAGTCCTTATATGTGACATATACACTGCATCAAGGTCAACTGCATTAATGTGGACACATCCAGCCATGTGCTGATAGGTAGGAACACCAGTACAGGCAAACAGACATGCCCACATCAAGACAGCAACCACATGGAGTATGAGCAATGTAATCAGGTGACACACACACACACACACACACACACACACACACACACACACACACACACATATATGGTGATAATATCCACTCAACATTGAGTGTCACATGTGTGTGAAACAAACATGTCAGTGTCATGTAGGTTTGCAAATACAACTATTTAAACTGAAGTAACGCGATACACATGTATGTTCAGCTGTAGCTCTGTATGTCTTTGAGGTACTGTGCCTGTCTCCATCATTATGTCTTCCAGGTATGCCCCTGCAAGGCTTCCTCCCTTTACACGCTTGGAGAATGAGGCCCTCATCCCATACCTACTCGATAATCACGACATCCTGCTCAGCCATGTGCCACATGATGCACAGCAGCAGGATGTCCTGTGGATGGAACTTCGCAGGAGGGTTAATGATGTGGGTGGCCACAACCGCACATACCAGCAGGTACGCAGACATTGTACAGACCTCATTAGACGGGCGAAACAGCATGTGAATGCAATCGCCAGGGAACAAGGTGCAACAGGTGGTGGACCACCAACCCAGCCCCCACTCACACATACCGAGGAGCTACTGGCCAACCTGGGGACACCTGCAGAACCACATCCACAAGCTTTAGCCGATATTGTGGAGGTGGGTGTCTCTCAACCACTGAGCATGGAGTTGCCTGGTAAGTCAGTACTGCACCTATAACAACTATATTCCATATAGCTGCATGTGTCACTGTACAATATGTAATGTAACATCATATGCAAGGCATGTATATACACATGCCGCATACTATAGTATGCTACTCTGTGTATGCACACATGTGCATACACCATAGTATAGTCTAATGTACTGGTGTGTTATGCACATTGCTCCCTGTAGCCTTTATACAGGGGTGGATTATGCTCATACTGCTGTGTTACTCCTATTTAGGTACCTCTGGCATTCCACTGTGACAGCAGCCCATTGCAGGTGAGAGTGTTATTATTTATCAGGAACTGTAATGCACAAATCTATCTGCCATGTGGCCATTCACAACATGTACACATAATGTATGGTCCTGTCACAATATACAGGTCAGACTTGCAATGCATCACAATGATTATCCATGTGCCACACTTGCAAACTATGTGAATCATCTCACCGACATGAATCCTCACAAACTTTATTTTCAGATGTGTTGACAGGTGTGCATACAATGGTGGAGGTGCTGTTCACTTTAGGAATGTACAACAGATCTGATCTACACATGCATTGCTTACAAACAGTACTACACAGTGGGCTGGAGTATGGTCAGCACACAGGTTTCACTGGTGTGGATCATAGCCCTGCTATCAATGTCATACAATGTGATGTGCTATCTTGACATGTCCATGACATCTATTGGCCTGGCTGCTACACTGCCTACCTAACCTGAAAACATATCCCACATACCACCCTTTATCTGCATAACCCTGTTGTCAGTGGAGCATATATGTCATATGGGACAACACAGACATGTGAAATAGATGCCCATCACAATAATTTGGACAACACATGTACACACATGGCCATGGAGGATAGCCAGAGACATGGAGCAACACACACACACACACACACACACACACACACACACACACACTAGAAGTGTTGTGCTTGTGTGTACACCCTGTCGTACAATGACTACACATGGTTCGGACATGGCCTTTATATAATGGTCATAATGTAGATGTGGAATGCTAGACATCCTACAGGCCTGTGCACATCTTGTGTAGGCGTAACATCAATCCACCACATAGGATGTGTTGAACATCTTGAGGATGTTGCAGTTACCTGTACAGTATCCACATCAGGCCACAGATACAGCACATTCCCATTGCTGGTGATGGACATAAATGCCATACTAGCTCCTCATGTGTGTGTGTGTGTGTGTGTGTGTGTGTGTGTGTGTGTGTGTGTGTGTGTGTGTGTGGTACACAGATGTCATGTGGGACATGGTGTACCGACGTGTTCACCATATCTGCCCATAGTTGCCAGGCTGCAGCAGTATGGTTGCAGATGTGCAGGGGTGTTATCTGTATATCCATCAGTGACCTGTGTCACAACTTCCACATCATGCTTTAGTGTGTATACACCTCAGTGGCATGGGTCACATTCCACAGGTATTGTATCTGAACACAGTCATGGTTATGACCCTGTCTGTAACTCACACTGTATAGCACTAGAGACTCCTCATGATTCTCTGCAATGGCCATGCACATCAGCTAAATTTGCAGTCTATCTGTAGGGTGGACAGACAACACAGAATTGGTACACCATTGCCCCACTGTATGTTTGACAGGACACCATTGTGTTAAATATGTATGCATGTCATTGCACACGTCAGCAGATCACATGTCATACTACATGTGATTATCAAGGTCATATGCCACACATCAGGCAGGTGTACTGTTAACCTGTGCTGGTCCACATGGTGTAACACAGGGATGTATGCTAACCACTACTATGATTGCGTAATTTGCATGCCGTCTGCTATCACACATGCATGCTGTGTGCAACCTAGGGATGTATAACTACCACTATTATTGTCTGCGCTGCATGCTGTCTGCTGTATCACGTGCATGACGCATGCCTTCTGTCATATCACATGTGTGTGTGTGTGTGTATGTGTGTGTGTGTGTGTGTTTGTGTGTGTGTCTATTGTATAGATTGTAATGTACAGTTTTTGTCTGCCCTCACAGGTGATGTAGGTGCATTGCCCTCCTGCGGTACATCAGATGTTAGTGTCCCCACAGACTCTAGCAGTGATGATGAACATATGACTGGGTCATGGGCAGAGTTGTCAGGGGCTGAAACTGTGCTATTGGTTGCCATTCCATCTATATCCACCTCATCCCCGCACACAGATCCCATACCTGCACATACCCCATCACCAGTGGCCATAGAGGAAGCACAGTTGGCAGGTGGTAGCTTGGAACAGGAAAGTGTGGGAGCTATGGAAGGTGTGCCTGCACACCATGGTGTCAGCCAAACTACTGGTGGTGCCCTACACAGGCACCTGGCCAGTGCTGCTCGTAGGAGGGCCTCTGACCAACATGCTCCTGTATGACACAGCACAGCAGCTGGTGTCACCAGACACATGTTTCAGGCTGTAATGGAGGCACAGGCATGTGCTGAATGGTGCAACAGAGAAGATCAGAGGCTACAGAGGGCTGTTGTCCATTCTTTAAACAACAGCATCCAGGCAATGGTAAATGCTCAACAGCAGATTGCTGATGCTTTGGATATATGGTTGGGTGACATGGTTGGAGTCCTTGACCTTGGCATGACAATCTGTGAGTGTGAGCTGTCTATGTTGGAACATCTGTTAGGAGTGAGGCATCAGGCACATGGATGTAGGCCTGCTACATCACCTGTGTCAGGTCTACATGTATGAGCTACCTCACATGCCCGTTCCCATAGTAGCGGTAGCAGCAGCAGTGCATCTGGTGCTGTGCTGTCCACACCACGACACAGCAGGCCATGTGCACATGGCCCAGGATGGTCCCAATAGGGACACAGTTCCAGTGGACTAGTGACATCAGGCAGTACCCAATCTGCACCTCTGTCTGGTAGTGCCCGTGCAACCCCTGGCAAGCACAGGTCACATGTCCGTGGTCAGACACCGTGAACTGTAAAACCTCACCTGTACAGTCTGCAGCTGTCAATAATACCCCTGTGTAGGCCAAACACATGGGAGAACTGTGTGCAGACATACACGCACACACTGGACACTTATGTAGGGCACCGCAGCACACACATGCATAACATCCACACACACCCATTTAGATCAAAGGCCCAAACCCACACACATGATGTCATCCAATGGTGCAGCCTAGGCCTCTGGCAAACATTAACACCCTGCGCATATGATGATGCCTGTGCCGCATCCCTGACATCCACACCATCGGTGCAGGGACATGCTCATATGGTCTGATGCACAGGGTGAACAGACTAGGATGATATGTGTAGTTTACAAATGTTGAGGACTGTTGACAGTCAGGAGATATACCATGTAGTGCAGGTGTGCAATACTGTTAACAGTATGTGTCTTGTGTAACAACAGTAAATGCATGTTGATCATGTTGTTCTGCTGTCCTTCTTTAGGTCTAATTGCATGTGCCGGTGGATGTCAGTGTTTGCAGTTAAGTGTCCCATATGTCAATGTGGACTACTCACAGGTATGTATGAATATACCAGCATGCACCGTGTAGCTGCCACATACCAGTGAGAATGTCCCACGTTACAAACATGTCTACCGTTCCAAGAGCATGATAGCTGTATGTTAAGCTACTGTGGCCACAGACATGACATCCTTAAAGGGTGACATCACAGGTACAGTTACATGGAGTGGTGAGGTAAGAGAGTGGTCTAGCTGATTACAAGGGTAGAGGCCAGTGGGAAGTGTGATGCCCCAATGGGAATCAGTAATACACGTTCCCATGACAGGATGCCAACACACAACTGCACCCACACACTCAGGTATTGACACACATGTATTCTGTGACACTGTAACACACACACACACACACACACACACACACACACACACACACACACACACACACACACACACACACACACACACACTCACGGCTTCACTGACACAGTAACACACACTCGTACACAGTTGCTACTGGTGTGCTGAGGACCCCTGCCTATGTGCAAATCATCATTACAGTACTGTGCACCTACATGATGCACCACAGAGAATACACATGTGCAGGTAGTCAGTACGGCCTAAGATTGGGGACATCAACACGGATAGTTGAATGCATCACCTGGATGGTGGGAGGGGTCCTATCAGTTCAGTATGGTAGCATACATCCTCACCCCAGGGACCAGTCAGCCCTACATACACACACTGTGGCATTCAGTAATTAATACACCTATGTCATGCATATACAGATACCTCACATGTGTGAGATACACGCCACTGCCTATGTCCTGCTTTATACATTGCAGCCTGTACAGATGTGTACACTAGTGTACAGGAGAGTGAGTAACAATTGAGATGTATTCCCCACAATACGTGACAAATATGGACACACACGCAACCACACATGCCAGTACTGTGAATCTCAGACCTGCCTAGCTCATGTTATGTATGTCAGACGTACAGCAGTACTGCATGCATTACAAACTGTACTGATGCTTTGTGTGACAACAGTGCTGATATATGCACTAAGGATGTCATATCTATTAACAGGTGTCAAGTGATTTATCTTCGCTATCACCCTGACCGCTTTCTAAGTTGTGTGTTATGTCCTTCAATTAGCAAAACCATTGCTTACCGGTTACACAGGGTATTGTAGGACCACTTCTGACACACCTGTGAGCTGTCCACAGCAAACATCCATCTGCAAAGATGCCCCACCACTTACTTATTTCAACACATCTATCCATACCTGTGGTACATCTTTCTGTACATTCAGCATATCACCATATACAGTTGGCAATGTTGAGGCTGCATTGCAGCTGCATGATGTACTAGGATACACGCCACCTGCATACATCAGCAACTGCACACGCATGTTATCTGAATGCACAACACTAAGTGTACAGGTGTGTAGGTCCTACAATCATGACATTCGGTCATGTTTTTTAGGCATTGCAATTGGTGGATATGTGTAATAACATACATGTCACATGGACTGTTGCATGATATGATGGGTGACCACTACAGTGGGGATGTTACCTCTGTCAACATTGATATCACACCTTATGTACTGTTAGCATTCAGCAGCCATGGACCTACATTCCATGTGCATGTGTGCAATGGCTGTAGCCACCTGTTTGCACAAAGGACTACAACAGCTATGCTATTTACAGGTATGTTGTGTGTGTGGCATGTACATACCCAGGGCAGGTACATGTATGTCATATCCATACATGAGGGTGTGTACTGTTGTACAGCAACAGACATCTGCTAATGGTGGACAGTACTGAGGGCCCTTGGTATGTGTACAGCTGACCTGGTCACAGACAGTGGTATCATTGCATTGCATAACACATGATGCAACTGTGTCAGTACATGTGTACTGTCTACAGTTGATGTAGAGCTTAGTACAGTACACAGGTCAAGGATCACATGGTGGCATACTCGTCTGTCATACAACATGTATGGTTGTGTGGTGGTGGTCTGAGGGCATGGTGGTGTCTGCAGTTTACATTTTAGAATGCAGCATGTGACACTGTGTCCGGCACATGGCTCATCGGTGATGCCTTTCATGGGGGGACCGGTCAGTACATGTAAGTGGCCTTTATGTATGTGGGTACACCACCTGGAGCAGTCTGTACCTGTGTTATGGCCCACATGTCTGGTTCTGAGGTATATGGTGGTAGTGCTAGGTTCTGAGGTGTATGGTAGTAGTGCTATTGTGCACTACAGAGACATCAGCCAGGTGTTCCTCACTGCACAGATGTCAGTACTCCCCATTGTTGGATCTACAGTGGCCAGCTGTGAATATGGACGCTACACATCTAGCACTGGTTAGCATAAGAAAACAATGCAGTTGTCCTGTAGGTGTATGGGAGTTAACCTGTGTTTAGGACATTTGCCTTGGAATAGCACTGTGTGTGCGGCTGTGACTTGGGTAATATCCACACTCCCTTATATCATGAATGCATGTTATATGTGTCAAAGGCCTGCCTACTGTCAGTCATGTCATCCCAGAATGACAGCTGATTTGTTAAAGACCGGTGTCAAATATATGTAGAGCAGCGTTCCCACTAATAATGACAACTACCAACACCAGAGCCCATTACAATGTGTTATTTATGTCTACCTGTAATAGCATGGCCACTGTGGCCCTCCGTGTTTAACATCAGAGTGCATCCCAGTCAGCCCTGTGCTACTAGGAGTATGAGCATGCCCAATATATCCTTGTGTAGATGGACACATAGTAGTGCATTCCAACCAGCCCTGGGCTACTAAGTACGTGAGCATGCCCCCTGTGCTACTAAGTATATGAGCATGCCCAGTATATCCTTGTGTAGATGGACACAGTGCATTCCAAACAGCCCTGTGCTACTGTGTGAGCATGCCCAGTGACAACTTGTGTTAGTTATGTGCCTCTGTGTATGGGCATGGCCATTGTAACCCTGTATAGTGGTAGTAGTTGTCCATTCCACAGATGGGCATACTCCAGGTCAGGATGGATTCATACTTTAAACACACAGGTTCACATATATGTACATCTTAACTGCCAGCATCCGTGTTGATGTCCGCATTCCCAGATGGTCATAATGACAGCCTTGACATGTGTAGTCTGTGTGGCGTGATTTGTATATATGTAGTATTGTTATAGTAATCTGTAAATAGGCAGGTGTTCCATACCCGACACTGGCGTGTGTGTGTATGTCTGTCCTCGTTTGCTGGTGGACTCTAAATTGCTTTTAGACTGGCCACACTCCATACATTTCTTATACCCACTGTTAGCAAGGCCGAAGATGTCACCCATCTACAAATACACCTCTGGGAGAGCTGTGTCCCAGTAGTTTCGGTAGCGTGTTCTGTAACTGCGTAATACTAGAGTGTAATAAAGTAGTTAGGTCAGTGTTTTACTCCCACACTTGCTGTTTGTGTGTGTCTCTCTTCGTTTGCCTGAGGACTGAGTAATACCTTTATACTGCTCACACTCCATACATTTCTTATACCCACTGTTAGCAAGACCAATGATGTCACCCATCTACAAATACACCTCTGGGAGGGCTGTGTCCCAGTAGTTTCGGTAGCGTGTTCTGTAACCGCGTAATACTAGAGTGTAATAAAGTAGTTAGGTCAGTGTTCTACTCCCACACTTGCTGTTTGTGTGTGTCTCTCTTCGTTTGCCTGAGGACTGAGTAATACCTTTATACTGCTCACACTCCATACATTTCTTATACCCACTGTTAGCAAGACCAATGATGTCACCCATCTACAAATACACCTCTGGGAGGGCTGTGTCCCAGTAATCTCAGTAGCGCGTTCTGTAACCGCGTAATGCTGTAGTGTAATAAAGTAGTTAGGTCGGTGGTCTAATCCCACACTTGCTGTGTGTGTGTGTGTGTCTCCCCATTTGCCTGAGGACTGAGTAATACCTTTATACTGCTCACACTCCATACATTTCTTATACCCACCATTAGCAAGGCCGATGATGTCACCCATCTACAAATACACCTCTGTGAGTGCTGTGTTCCAGTAGTCTCGGTAGTGCATTCTGTAACTGCGTAATGTTTTAGTGTGATAAGGTAGTCAGGTCGGTGTTCTAATCCCAGCCATGCCAACTGTGTGTGTGTGTGTCTCTGTCTGCCTGGGGACAGAATAATGCTTTTAGACTGCTCACACTCCATACAATCCCTATCGCCATCTTTGCCAATGCTGATGATGTCACCCACCTAGAAGTATACCTCTGGAAGTGCTGCGTCCCAGTAATCTCAGTAGAGTGTTCTGTAACTGCGTAATGCTGTAGTGTGATAGGGTAGCTAAGTCAGTGTTCTAATCCCAGCCATGCCAACTGTGTGAGTGTGTGTGTGTGTGTGTGTGTGTGTGTGTGTGTGTGTGTGTGTGTGTGTGTGTGTGTGTCTCTGTCTGCCTGGGGACAGAATAATGCTTTTAGACTGCTCACACTCCATACAATCCCTATCGCCATCTTTGCCATTGCTGATGATGTCACCCACCTAGAAGTACACCTCTGGGAGTGATGCATCCCAATAATCTCAATAGCACGTTCTGTAACTGCATAATGCTGTAGTGTGATAGAATAGACAGGTAGGTGTTCTATACCAAGGCATGACAGGTATGTGTGTTTGGCATATTCCTATGTGCTGGAGTCTGTGAGTGGCTAGCTACTGGATGTGCTGAGGAGTGTGTTTTGTTGTTTTCCTATATAGTGGCTATAAATGTCACAATCGGCCAAGAGACTGGGTTGGCAAGACATACACATACATTCGGCAATAGGTCTGGTGAGTAATGTCAGCAGCCCTAATCTTACCCTTAATACAGTCTGAACCCGTGTAATGCACAGAAACACACTTGCCTTGATATTAACACCAGTACATAATGCAGGAGGCGCATGTGGTTTCCTTTTCATTCTTGTCTAATGCTTGGTGTCATGTGGTCCACTGTTGAGATATATATTCTATATCTACGTATGTGTGTGTATATGTATATGTGTATATATATATATATATATATATATATATATATATATATATATATATATATATATATATGTATATATAAATGTGTGTTCATTAGCACACATAAATCTATATAATGGAATACATGCCCTATTGAATGCCTGTGCTGGATGATCTGTACGTGATAACCTGAGATGTATGTATGCATATCTGCCATGGCTTAGTGGTAAAGCACATCGTTTGTGGTGTTCTGGGTCCCGCGTTCGAGCCGTGCAGAGACTGGTTGTTTTGTTTCTGGGAAGAACAAGGGATATTGAATACGGTGATAGTTATGCACTTTTAACCAGTTGTGTGCGGGTCTGCATGACAGTAAGTAGTGGTTATTTTTGGGGAGGCTCAGTATGGGTCATGTAACTATGCATTAGAAGACAATACTATGCAAACGAGGTGGAAAATAGTGAATCCCGTTTATCCCCAGGGTGTGATGCAGGTCCCAAGAGTGTATGTGTATAGATAGCCGGGTGCAGGACTCGAATATAGGTGAAAGCATGGGGGATGTGTGTCAGGCATACTGTACGTAGATTGGAGCCCTGTGTCTCGGGATTGCTCCTAGCTTAGCACGCCTAAGCTAGGGGTGTGTCTATACCTGCCTAGTGCAATTGGGAGGGACAACAGCAGCAGGAGAGTAGTCAAGGTGAACGAGCTGGGCAAACAGGTGATATTTATCAGAATCAGCAGATTACAGGCCCAGCCTGGCCCAGAACACTACGATAAAGTGAGCAAGCACCATTCCCTCGGGTTTTTCTACACTCTACACCACCGGTGTATACATGCGGGGAAATTTTACCAAACAATCCTATGAAATGAGAAGGGCTGCAGCAGGCAACATAGACCAACATGTGCAGGAGGCTGATGGTGGTGAGGATGTGAATGCTGCCAAACAACCCCCTCAGTGAGGAGACAGAGAAGACTTTACAGACCCAGGGTAACCTACCAGGGGCTACATGAGCTGGAGATAGTGGAGTGCTATGGGGTGGACAGAGACCTCCTACAGCAGATTGTTGAGCTGTGCCGGCCACACCTGACACATCGAACAGGCAGAGGGGAACCCACCCCAATGGATATCAAGGTATGTGTAGGCCTAGGTATAGTAGCCACAGGTACCTCCCAAAGCACAACTGGGGATATCATGGGGATCTCACAGGCATCTGCATCCAGAGTATTCCACCAGTTCCTGGATGCCATGTCACCACATGCCAGTGAGCACATACATTTCCTCAACACATGTGAGGTGTTGACCAGCAATATGCATCTCTTCCACCAAATGGCAGACTACCCTGGGGTAGTGGGTGCTATAGCCTGCATGCACATATGCATCAAAGCACCACCCGGTGAGCAGGGTATGGCCTACATTAACCACAGGGGTATCCCCTCCATCAACTTCCAGGTCGTATGCGATGCCCAGGTCATTATACTGAATGTGTGTGCTGGCTGCCCTGGAAGCTATGACAATTCCGATATATGGCATCTGACGCAGCTGTACCACAGCTTTGCCAATATGGACATCCCCTACGGTCACCTAGTGGGGGATGCTGGGTACCCATTGTAGACGTGGCTGATGACACCCATCAGAAATGCACACACACCTGAACAACAACACCATAATGAGGCACACGCACAGGCCAGACATATAATAGAGCGTGCGTTTTGGATGCTCAGGTCACAGTTCCGATGTCTGGACACATCCAGTAGAGCCTTGCATTATTCACCAGCTACATGCACCCAAATTGTTATGGTATGTGCTATGCTACACAATATGATCCTGCGGAAGCAGCTGCAGCAGGAACAGCATGGGCAGGGCCACACAGCCTCCCACCAATGCCAAGGCCTGTACAGGCACAGAGTGACTCAGAGGAGGAACAACCTGAGCCAGACCAAGTAGGCGGAAGGAGGCATGCCCAGATGACCTGGCTTTAGTAAAGAGGCAATGCATAGCATATGCACTGACACAGTAGGGACCCAGGGAATGTCACCCTATCTGACTCGCACAGACAGTAAAAGGGATGCCAAACATGAGACTACCTGTGCTCAGCCATGTACAGGAAGTGCACTATGTGTATCAGACATAGGCAGCCCTGCAGCACCATCCTCAGGTCTGGCACACCCTCAAGGTAAGTCAATCAACCTACCAATTGGCAGTTATATTAGAATGTGCTGGTGCCCGTAGCTATGATATGGATGTGAGCATGCAAGGGAATTTGGTGGCCGAACATTAAGGCAGTAGACAGTAGACATCCATAGTGGTACCATGACATCTGTAGCACATATGGGGGTCACCATAGTAGCCAGTAGTACACAGGGTGTCATAACCCACTGCGGGTAATGGGCTGAGCATCATGTGTGTCCATACAGGCCACACAAGTCTCAACCAGCTGGACAGGTGTAGACTAACACAGACAAATGGTGTACTATGGCCTCTGAATATGCCCTATGGATGCCCCCCCCCAAAGACCCACACAGACAGACTATAGCAGGCCAGGCAGTTGGATGTAGGTTGTGAAGGCTAGGACGTCTGAAACTAATATGTTGGTAATTAAAGCTAAGATCTGGAGTACACTGGTATGCCTCTAGCCAGCACAGTAGGTAGGTCTACATACTGAAATGGAGTACCTGACATACCAATAAAGCAAAGCAGATCCACTACCTGGAAGCTGGCTCTGGAAGCCCAGAATAAAAAGTTGATGAAATGCTGATATTCCTTCTTCCGCAAGGCAGAAAATGAAAGGCTGCAACTTACATAAAACTTTCTTGCTTTAATAACAAACAACAATCTCCTCAAGCACTTTCGCTCAGCCTGGTGCTGAGCTTTTTCAAGATACCTGACATACCATTACAGTAGTAGCAAAAGTGTACAAGTGTCAGGTATGCCCCCCTTCCAACGTACACATATAGCAACAGTCAGGTGTGCCCCCCCGGTGCTGTGTAGGAATGTGGATACAGTTGGATGTTCCCCCACGCTGTGCAGAAATGTAGCAGCAGTCAATGCCACATGACCAATGGATACCCTGCAGACACAGCATGCCACCCATCAGTGTACAACACAGAGGAGGGCACCACAGTAGAGACTACCTGGACATGTAACACATGCGATACAGTTGGCCATACTGGGCATGCTCAAACACATGAAGGTATGACGGCAATATCAGTCGACAACATGCTGAATGGTCATATTGGGCATGCTCACACACGTAAACACAAGACGGCCAGGTCTGCAAACACCAGTGGTCCGGACATATCTGCCGGTACATTGCTATACTGTTGGATGACTGTGCTGTATGGTATGTTTGTGGTACTGTCTATTGTTTGTATATTTGCCATGATGTATTGGTAATTCACATTAGCTATGTGCACAGGGTGTTGCTACCAACACTTGCAAAGGACGGTTATTTGTTTGCGGCCAGAACAAGCCCCTTGGATATGGAGGGAATAAGGCACATTGAAGCAGTTGGGAGCGGTTGCGCAGTGTTAAGCATGCTGACCTCTGGTTACAGCTTCTTACACTTGGTTAGCCTCCACATTTCTTTAGCAGTGCAATACTCGCATACTGGTAGCCAAACACGCTTACACCTGCTCGCTCCCTCACTTGCACATGCACCGACAATGGTGCTTGCATGTGTCACTCACGTTGGGTGGGCACGATCCCTTGTGATGCCTATTACATCAGACTACATGACTACAGTATTGGGTATGGCTGACCATTAGGCAACAACATGGCGTTCGACTGTACGGAATCGGCGGCCTGTCCAGTGAGTTAATCATATTGTATGCATTTTCCTCATGCAATCTGCTCCCATCTGGCTGATATATGGGAACTGATACTCTGCAATGCAGACAAGTAAATGTGTTTTGGGACCCACATCCATCTGCCGGGTCATGCTACTGCATACCTATTGTAGGTTTGCAACCTTTTAAATTGGCCAAGGTGGGACTTTAGGATTAACACCTGTCCCACTTTGCGTGGGACAGTCCCTCCTTAGGCGGTGTGTCATGCGAAAATAATCAAGACATAGCAAATGTCCTGATTACAGGAGAATATTATATTCTATGTTTCTCTAATAGTTGCATGTAACAGTTATTGTATATATGACACTTCTGTATGTTATGTGAAGTAGCATAAGCAAGTGCACTGCTACTAGACTAAGCTTTGATTTGTGCTAATACGTATATTTCTGTACTATGCACAGCTGTAGGTATGTTCTGACCTGGTGGGTCTGACATTTCTATGGAGCAGGTCCCACTTTGGCCATTTTGAAAGGTGGCAGCCCTATAGGACCTATATGTAGAGATGTCAGATTTGGCAGGGCAACACATACCCACAGCCAGTAGAAAATAGAATACTTCACCGGTTTGCCTAAATAAAAAGTTATTCTTGTAGCATTATAGTTGCTAATACTGTTTCCTATAACATCTAGGTGTTTCAGATACAACATAATCATTTTATGCAACCACTACAGACAATATATGGATTCTTTGTCCTAAATCACAGGCCATGTGCCATAATAACATTTATTTTGCAGGACACAACTGCCCAAAGGGGAGTGTCCCTTGCAAAGGTGAACAGGTGGTAACCCCAACCTATTATGCTATTATCTACCTAAGATAATCGGCAGAATATGCGCTTTCCATCACTAGCAGACCTCACATATGAATGGGGGAGAATGAACACTGAATCAGGGACACTGCATAACACCCTCAGGGACACATTTAGATGATTGGTACTATTAACCTGACACACTGACAATCCCAGAGCATATGTATTCATACACATTTGTCGAGGTACTTGCTGTTTATGACTCACACATGTTGTCATTAGTCATTAAATGTATTCTGCCTCCTGTCCACCTAATATCACTAGTTCTGGAAGGGTTTAGTTGGGACTGTGTTAGATTCTGATTCATAATCACGGACGTCCATGATAATCGGATACAGTTCACTGATATAGTCCCTATGTGTTCCCCCAATGGTTTACGGACTATCCAGTAGATGTGCTCTTAAGGTTTGGGAGGTATGGGCGTCTGCTATACCCACATAGAAATATTAATTACTTCCACGGGGCAGGCCTAATACATCTCTGCCAACCAACACCTGCACACTTAGGCCCATGATTGCATACCCATTATTCCCCTACCTGACACCCCTCTACAGCAGTCATCTTTAATGTGAGTGCAGCTGGGGTATGAACACACCCCTACACACTGCCCACTCTCCCTGTGTCGGGACACATGTCATGCATTTTGTCAGCGCATGTGTAATCAGACTTGCACAACCTACTGTTCCATGTACAGCTACATCCTGGTCGCATCAATCATCACAGGTTTGCCTACAAGGCAATGTAACATTTAGGTATTTTACATATGGAAATAACTATTGTGTATGACTATTACATAAGATGTGAGACATAATTATGTCCTACGATCGCAGGATATTTTACATTTATAATGGTAATGGTATGGACACAACTGCCCAGAGGGAGACTGTCCCTCACAATGTGGGACAGGTGGTAACGCTGACCATTGGGCTAGCCTTAGCTATTGGCGGCACGCTAACATGATGCGTTTCGCTTCCACTTTGCATAACTATCAACACTACAATAGAATACGGGTACGAGGTTTTAAATGTCATTTGTTCGAGGGATGGGGACTCAATATTTAGCTACGTGCATTTGTGTTTGCTTCTTATTTTTGTGTTCACAAAACTGTCTTGCATGCTTTGCATACGTTTCAGTATCCACAGACACTGACAGGTGTGATTACTATTAGAGGCAGGCTGTAATATTCAGCATTTTAGGTTGCACGTAAGAAGCTGACATGTCCACGCCTCCGTGCGCCACTTGGACACGCCCCATGCACTCGCGCACATTTCCTATGCACGTGGATGTGGCGGCAGCGCACCTTCATTAATATGCATATGGTGCTACTGCGCCATCTCTATGCCGCATGGTCGGCGCAAGCCTAACGCTGTCCTTGTGCCGAGCATCATGAATCCTAGGGAATGCTGTTAACTGGATGGGAAAAGCACTAGTCTCATTGCTTAACAGAGAAGGTGTTGGCCTCTGAGGTACTAAGGACTCATTAGAGAAGACAAAGATGAAGTCATGGAAAACTGTATCACACTGACCCATCCAATAAATGATCTGAGAAATACGCAGGCAATGGTATCATCAGTAGTTCGTGAACCTGCAGTCAAGAATCTCTATGAGATTTTCACCATACAAATGTTTGTTTCAGGCGTGACCACACACTTACAATGTATATATGTATAATATATATATATATATATATATCTGTATGACCAAGAAAGAATATTAGTGAATTGCCTAAAAGGCAACAGTCCACAATACTGTGTGCAGTAATATGTAGCACATAGCCTGGTAATTGGATAGCATGTAATGAAAAAGACTACACAAACCACAGAGCAGCACACCTGCACCCCTTTCATAGGTTTACCATCAAAAGCACGACAGTAACATGCTTGACAGCCACCTCCTTGACCATGTTAGGAGCGACCGTGGGAATATCGACTTTCATTTGTACGTCCATTCAGAAGATCGTACACGGGCAGGGAGTTTCAGCATGTATGTCAATGGGAGAGTTCCACCTTAAGGTCAACAGAATTTGTCGATGTTGCTGCGTCGATCATTCAACCTACTTCATATTCATGAGTTGATGTTATTTGTCGTGGAAATCACCGTTTGTGGACGTGATTTTTGTCCTTTTGATAGTAAACCCCCTTTCATGCATGTCTACAAGCAAGACAGTCATCACAATTTATTAACAGTAGTCAATGCTCAGGAGAGGGAGTATCCAGGAGAACTGACCAGTGCA
Source organism: Protopterus annectens (assembly GCF_019279795.1). NCBI lineage: Eukaryota > Metazoa > Chordata > Ceratodontiformes > Protopteridae > Protopterus > Protopterus annectens. The sequence continues at coordinate 693,977,570 of NC_056741.1, forward strand.
CAGGGTGTGTGTACAGAAATTCTGAGTACACAAAGTATGTATATAGAAATTCTGAATGGGGCATATATTTCAAATATGGACAGCTGTAGTGAAAAAACAGGATGAAGCTTACACATCTACAGGCCCAGTGTACAAGTGGTCAGTATGTTCACACCAAAAAGTAACATTTGTTATAGAGCATATATTGAACAAAAAAAATCTGTTGATCTGTTGGCAAATAGCAACCAGCATACATATATATATATATATATATATATATATATATATATATTCACTTTATATCCTCAAAATACTGAAATATCGAAATTCAATATTTCGAAGCTATAAAGTCGAATTTTTGAAACCAGTAAAAATCAGAACCGCAAAATTCAAAATCTCGCACACCAGAGATTTTGAATTTCGCTCTTCTACTGCACAGACACACACGCACACCCTCCTCCCCACACACAAACACAAGCTCTCTACTACATAAAAGCAGGGGGGCAAGACCCCCTACACCCCCCAATGTAGGGGGCTGCACCCCCCCACCCCCTACTAAATATTCTCACTCCGAGGTCGCACTACAAACAAACATGCACAAAACACCACCACACAAGCTACATTCTCCTCGCACACACACCTCACAGCAACAAAACACACTGACACACACCACAGCCCCTACCCAAAACCCTTAACACACACACACACACACACACACACACACACACACACACACACACACACACACACACACACACATGCACACACACACAGTTACCTGAATCCATAACCACAGCGAAACCTCAGAAGTGCGAAATTCAAAACCACCGGTATTCGAGGTTTTGAATTTTGCACTTCTGAGCTTTCTCTGTTCTCAGGATTCCCCTTTATGGGCTTGAAATACTGAATTTCGATATTCCAGTATTTCGAGCTTCTAAAGTGAATCTATATATATATATATATATATATATATATATATATATATATATATATATATATACACACACACACACACACACACACACACACACACACACACACACACACACACACACACACACACATATACACACAGGTGTCCACATTCCACTGCATAGGCTATGACATCAAGGCACCACAATGTAACAATAGACTCATTCATCAAAATATTAATTAACAGACACATGATATAACAAATATAAGTAAGTAGGAAATCACTGTCACAGTAAAGTGAAGTCTGCAAGCAGTACAAAAGCTGCAACAATTATGTTTAGCCATGTCCGTATAATGAGATATATGCAGTATCATAAAAGGATTATATGAGGTAGTAAGTCCACATGAGTAACTATGCAATTATCAAGGTAATGCCGTACAACTCACACTAGGAGCAAAGCAGTATTAAATAAAACAGATCATGGAGCAAACAGAATACACTTGTATATGGGCAACCTTAAAAGAGGACCAGAAATGAAAGATATCATGAAGAAATAATACTCTAAATTCATACTTTACTAATAGCCAGCTGTGAGCATGAACCATCACAGCCACAGATGCTTCTGCCACCAATATTTTATGCCAGTCTGTGGTTGGTCGTGTGTCTGTATCCATACCTCTCCATTCTCCCCGATTTAACCTTGAATTTTTGCCTTAATTTTAATTTCCTGATGTATCACTGAGAATGACTGTAGCTTGATATTGCCAGATATAGGTTCATAGGTTCATACTAGGCTATCTGCCCTAGGGCATTTATAAGCCTAGCCAGAGTGTGTATGGCTTTCGCCACCCATATTAAATTAATTTTGCTATGCCCTTTTTCAAGGTTAGTATACTGTGCCTCTGTCTAACAGTGACACAGAAATGATACCCGGGGTAAACCTATGAACTCCCATCCACTCATCAAGATTCCTCTTGAAGAGAGTCAATGAGGGACTCTGCCTAACCTGGACTGGGATTTTATTCCAGAGTGAAGGGAGCCTCTGGGTTATGAATCTGTCCCTCCAGCATGTCCAATTTATTTCAGTGTTGAGGTTCAAGTCCCTCGAGCACGTAGCTCGATGGGATTTGGATTTTCTGAGGTGCAGCATGTCCATTAATTCTGGGTTGGACATGGCTTTATACGTCAGGCACAGATCACCTCTGAGCAGGCGGTATGCCACTGAGTAGAGCTGGAGTTTCTTTAACTGGGCAGCATACGGCATCTGTTTGTGCCCCTTGATCCTCTTGGTGAGGTACTTTTGGGGTCTTTCCAGTTGCTGCAGGTGTCTGGTAAGGTACATCCCAAAAGGGGCATTGTACTCAATTATGGGCCTGATGAGGGATGAGTAAAGAGGCACGATGACCTCCCCTGATCTAGATGTGAATCCCTTCATGATTAGGTGGGCTATATAAAATGTTTTTCTAACCACTTTGGCCACGTGGTTGTCAAATGAGAGATTGCTATCAACTTGGGTTCCCAGGTCCCTAATTACTTCTTCTGTACTTAATGGATTACCACCTATGTGGTAATTTGTGGGCACTTTGTTTTTGCCAAAGGGGATGACTATACACTTTTTTGCGTTTAGCTTGAGGCCATGATATTACAGTTTCTTGCATTTTCTGAAGAATAAGAATTATGTTGATGCAAAACCTCTTTTTTTCTAATAACTTTATACATGAATTAGAGTAATATTTACAAATTGTACCAGGTTCTGGGCATTTGTCTTCCATTATTTTAAGATTTGCCCAAAATTCTTGAACAAAGAAGTTTAAGAGGTATGTCTACACCTGCATTAAACCTTCTGAAGATGCCACATGAAACAGACAAACGTTCACACAGATGAACTCTGCCATATCTAAGCAGCCCTAGCAGTCACCTGCAATACAAAGTTCAGGCTACAATATAGTAAAGCAGGAAACTGGAAAGGTGAGAACAATATACTATGAAATGCAACTCAATCTGATATCCCAACGTGTGCAAACATTCACATGTAAATGCAATGCAAGTATATGACATTACACTGATTGCACAAGCTGTAACATGTGGAGGTGAATAGAGTCATAAATTCATAGACATTCCAAGGTCACGGAGTCTCTTCACCATTTTTCACTTGCCAGTGCTCTCCTCCAGGCTGCATCTCCTTTCTCCAGGAAGGGAATACCTGTCAATCCTGGAATAAATTTATGGATACCTATACAGTTCATGTTTAAGGGAAGATTCAAAGATTCAAAGAAACTTTATTGTCATGTAGGAAACACAAGTGCTACTGAAATGGAATTTCGATTGTCGGCTATTTTACAGGAAAAACAACATACACAAAAAGACAAGACATGATAGGTATTAAAGAAAAAAAAAACAGTAACTATAGTACAAAAAGTAAAAGTCTAGGTAGCTGACGCACATGCTTGTACACTGTTTACATACACTGGATGGGTCTTTATTAGCTTGCCTAAATGCAGTGTCATTGAAAACCTAAACATCGACCACACCAAAATCGTTTCAGCAATACGGTGAATTTACCAAGGGCAAGTAAGTGCTTGCCCTGCAGCACCATGGACCAACATGTAAGTAAATTGAACCCACCCAAGTGGGGCCTTCGTCCCCTCACATCCCCCCCAACTATATATACCAACTCCCAGATCGAACTACAGTGGAGAAAAGGGCAAAGTTGAGCAGCAGGCCAACTATGTCTTTGCCCTTGGTAAATTCAGAGAATCACTGAAATGATTTTCGCTGAAGTGCAGTCGATGTTTAGGTGTTCACTGAAGTTGCATTTCAGCAAACTCATATAGATCCCACTGGACAACATTGACTACTAGATGATTAATACGTGAAAAGAAAAGTACACTACACACAGATGTGAGACTGGGTGATATTGCACATAAGGAAGTTACTGGAATTGCACATGAATGAGAATATATTAATTTTAGTATGCAATAAATAAATAGAATTACTGTATGGAAAAAGGAAAAGAATGAGAGAGTAACAACCTAGTATAGTTTTGATACATCCAGATGTTTGTCTGCATTAATAAGTCTTATTGCAGTAGGATAAAAACTGTTCATGAATTTGGAGGTCCTGCAGCAGATGCTCTGTAACCTTCTATCAGATGCAAGTTTAGTGAACCAACCATATGCTGGATGAGAAGTGGCACTCAGAATTTTGCAGGACCTCTTTTTACATCTCATTTCAAAGTGTTCCTGTAAGGTAGAAAGACTAGCGCCCATGATCTTTTCTGCTGTTCTTATTATGATTTGAAGATTCTTCCTTTCGGCCATTGTGCTGTTACCAAACCATACAGTGCAGTTGCTGGTGATAATGGTCTTGATGGCTCCTCTGTAGAAGGCTCTTAGAGTATACATAGAGAGCTTTGCTTTTTTAAGCCTTCTTAGAAAATGTAGTCACTGGTGGGCTTTTTTAATTAGCTGGCCTGTGTTTGTACTCCAAGAAAGATCCTCTGATATGTGTACCCCCAGGAACTTAATAGTTTGGACTCTCTCCACTTCTTCACCATTGATTTTGAGGGGCAGGTGCATGGCAGAGCTTTTTCTGAAGTTAATAATGATTTTGTTTGTTTTATTGACATTCAGGTCCAAATTGTTGTTATTGCACCATTCAATGAGGGAGTTGACCTCATTCCTATACCCAGTCTCATCATCACCACTTATGAGTAGCACCACTGTGGTGTCATCTGCCAATTTGATGATGTGGTTGTTGCTAGCTTTCGCAGAGCAGTCATAGGTAAGGACTGTGAACAGAAGAAGACTCAGCAAACAGCCCTGGGGTACTCTTGTGTTGATTGTAATACTCCCTGAAGTGTTGTTTCCAGCACAGGTCCTTTGTGGTCTTCCAGTCAGGAAATTGAGGATCCAGTTGCACAGCCCTTTATTTATGCCAAGGTTGATTAGCTTTTCTAAAAGTTGCATTGGAATCACTGAGTTGAAAACTGAGCTGAAATCTTTATGCCAAGGTTGATTAGCTTTTCTAAAAGTTGCATTGGAATCACTGAGTTGAATACTGAGCTGAAATCTATGAACAACAGCCTGGCATAGTAGTTCTTCTCTTCAAGATGTTCCAATGTGAGGAGAAGTGCTACCGAAATGGCATCAGCAGTTGATCTATTTGCCTGGTAGGCAAACTGCAGTGGGTCAAGGGATTGGGGTAGTACTGATGTCAAATGCCTTTTAACCAGTCTTTTGATGATGTCACATGCCTTTTAACCAGTCTTTTGAAGCATTTCATTACATATGATGTAAGAGAAGACAGTGAGTTACACTGCTTAGCATGCGTGGAAATTTATTCCAAAAGATTTTGGATGTACTAGGTTATAAACCTGTCTCTCCATCATGTGTTTGTTAACTTTTAATGAAGATTTAGGTCCCTAGTTTTAGTATTAAAGGAGATTAAGGACTTGAGGAAAGGAGATCCATGACAACTTGGTTTCCAACGATGCAGTAAATGAGACAGAGGTCTCCCTTCAAAAGTCTGTAAGGCACTAAATAATGGGATACAGCTGAGGGACTTTAGACCTGAGATATGTTTAGTTAGGAACATTTGATGTCTTTATAATTATTTGATTTACTTAGAGACATACATACCCAAAGGAGATACTGCACTCAGTAATAGGCCAGATCAATGTTGACTATAAGGAAGTGATTACCTCTTTATACCTTGATGATATTCCTTTGGCAGTTAACTGGGCTAAATAAAACCATTTCCTGACAACCATTGTCACCTGATGGTCAAAAGAGATGGCGCTATCAACACAAGTATCTGGATCCTTAACTATATTTTCCTTTTTAAATGTGTGCTGTCTCTGAATGAAGAGGGGGGGGGGGTTTGTCTAATGAATATGAGGATTCTACACCTTTTACCATTTAGTTTAAGTCCATTTTTAGCCCATCAAGAGTTTACTAGGAAGAGGTCTCTCTGGAGGGTTTGGGTTTCATAGTGTGACCTAACAACCCTCAGTTTGCAATCATCTGCAAACGTTGTTAGCTAGTGGTCTTGGCTCTCTGCTTGGAGATCTAAGAAGTAAATACCAAAAAGGAGAGGTGCCAGCACCAAGCCCTGAAAGGACACTGCTGGTCACTTTCATACTCTTAGATGAGGCACCTACAACTCCTACTGTGTGGTTTCCATCTTTCAACTCATTTGCTATCCATATTACCAAATATGGATTGAGTTTAAGAGCATTTATCTTTTCTATGATGTCAGTATAGGGAATAGTGTTCAAGACCTTGACCAGGTCAAGATACACTGCATGCACTGCACAGCAGCTATATACAACCTCCATAACCCTTTCACAGAAATTTACCAGAGTAAATAGGCAGGATCTACCCTTCACAAAAACAAGCTGTTGGGGTTCAAGTCTAACAAGATTTGTAATCACATTTTATAACGTCACTTATAACACATTTCATGGCTTTGTAGAAGAGGCTGATACATCTGAAATAACTTGTGTCAGAATAATGAGCAAAGCTGATAAACACCATCAAACATCAAGATACTGCTAAAAGTGTGCACTTTATCAAGTTATGTGTGGCAATAAACATCGCAATGACATAACTATAAGAGACACTCTATGCTGAAATGTTCCTGAACGAGATAATGGCAGCAATAGCTACAGTCACTTACACAGCAGAATTGTGGGAATGATACATACAATGGAGGGATGATGTTTAAAAGGCAGCATTACTTAAATACGCTACGTAATGTTTAAGTGAGAAAGATTGGGTAGATTATAAGTGATGTATAATGTTTGCAACCCGAAGTGTGTCGGGTTTATATTAGATGATCGAACTTCCAAAAGTTTGACTGTCATATAGTCTACACCATATGATCGAACTTTTGAAAGTTCAAACATTTTAACGGATATCTCTGTACAGTGCGGAATGGGAATATTTCCCTTTTCTGCACTGTAGTGCAATCTTGGAGTTGATATAATTAAAGACGGGGGTGTGGAGGGTGGAAGAGGTTATTTGTGTAGCTTATATTTTTTTTATTAAATGTTCAAACTTCTGAAAGTTCGATCATATGGTGTTAACTATATGACGGTCGAACTTTTGGAAATTCAGTCATCTAATATAGACCCAGTGTGTTAGTATGGTTTGTGATGTAGAATGCTTGCAATTAGGATTGTGTTGGTGTGGTTTGTTTTCATTTATATAAATGTATAATTGCCTATGTAGTAAGTGATGGTTTAATAAAGATGTGGCTTGTTTAAAAAAGGGTAGGAATTGAATAATGTATATCATATTGCTTAGGTTATATGATATATAGCAATATATGTGAAGTGTAATGTTTGTTATGTTAATATAGTTTGATTACTTTTATATGAATGCAAATTTGCCTATGTTACAAGTGAGGGTGGTTGAAGAAAAATAAAACAAAAACAAAGTACTGCATGGTTAAGTGATGTTAGTCATACATTAAGTAAATTGAGACCAAGTCAGTCAAAGCTTGGACTGCAGGATGAAGTTTATTAGTAACTTACAGCCTTAATTCTGTGTACAACTGCCAGTCTGTAATTATTGCATGTTGTTAGAAGTGATAATCTATGTATCCTTTCTTGACAAGGGCAGTCCCACTAAGTGAGTGTTTTTTTTTCCCAGTGGAGAACCAAAGTGGCATTTCGGGCATTTCCCCTATTCTTTTCAAAAGGTGCAATGGGACCTTATTATCCAACTGAGCTACCACCAACTCAAGCAGATGGACAGCACACTCATGAATGCAGCACTGCAGTGCCAGAAATCCAGTCACCTGGTGTGAGAATGGAACCCACAACCTTATGATCTTAAAGAAAGTGTACTACCTGTTGTGCCACTCACACTGTTGAATGATGCTCAGAATAAACAGCAAAACAGCATGCTACATCACATGAAACATGCTGGGTCCTGATATCAGTAAAATATGAACTTTCAGAGCTCCGTAGGTGAAAGCTGATAATTGGCAGCATCATCCAAGAACAACCTACAAAAAAACATACATTTGTATGCACCAACAGAGAAGTATCAGGTCAAATCACCAGCCTCTTTCAAGCAAACATAAAATTAACTAAATGAGATATCCAAATAATGAAGCTCCCCTCCCCACATCTAGCCTGGCAACCCTGTATAGGCCTGTGGTGACCAGGACATCTATACAATATCACATACATTCATAGTTGTATTCTAGTCTAACAACCACCAGGGCCTTTACTAGCCTAGTCATCCAACCCAACCCAATTATGTTCTTGTGTATCCTGAATGTTTATTAGGTGGGGGTATGTTAGTTAGGAAGTTTCTAGAGGTTATGGGAGGTATGTTAGTTTGGGTACTACTGTCTACCTATGTCTATCATTGGTCAAGGTTACATTTAAATACAGTTAGTGATGGACTCTGCTTCACATGGATGAGGACCCTGTTCCAGAACATGAATATCCTCAGAGACACATATCTGTCTTGTCAACATGTCTTATTTATCTCACAAGTAAAATTTAAATCTTTGGTTCTAGTGGTTCTGATGCTATTCATTTTGATGATATACAAAGGTCCATCAGAACTGGATGTAAGGGTGCCTTATATGCCAGGCACAGATTGCCTCTTAGTAACCTGTAGTAGACCAAGTATAGATATAGGGATTTACGGTGATTCATATAGGGCAATGTATTTATACCCTGGATTCTCCTGGTAAAGAACTTTTGTGGGTGTTCTAACTGTTGCATATGTACATGCTGAATGGGGCACTGCACTCAATGATTGGTCTGATAATGTCCGAATAAAGTGGCACTGTGACTTCCTTGGACCTGGCTGCCATGCTCATAGCTATAAGTTGAGTAACACAGAATGATTTTCTTACTACCTTGGCCACATATTTGTCAAAGTTCATGTTACTGTATACATATGTTGCCAGTTTTCTGACTATTGGGTCAGGTCTTAGGGGCTCTTATCAATGGATGGCACTTTTCCGAAAAGGCACTACAATGCATTTTTGTCACTGAGTTTTAACCTATGATTTTGGCACCAGTCATTTGTCTGTGTTAGACCCTCTTGTAAGATGTTTGTGTTATGGGGGGATCTACGATAACTTAATTTTCTGTCATCTGGGAACTTGGTCAGCCAAAGGCCCTTGTCATTATCCTTTGCCCTCAAGAAGCAGATGACAAATAGGAACAGTCCTAGCATAGAGCACTTCGGTACCCTGCTGGTGACTGGTCTCTTAGTAGTGGTGTTCCCACCAATCCTGACTTCCTGGATTCTATCAGTGAGCCTGCTGGAAATCCAGTGACATGATATAGTGGCAGAAGATGGATAAAGATAATACAGTGGTGTAAAAGAATCCTGTTGTGAAATGCTATGTATGCAATCAAAGAACATACATTAAAAGCTGTGACAGCAGCCTGTACAGAGTTTTATTAAAAAAATAAATAGCTGTTCCTGTTCCCACCTCAGTCTAAGAAAGTTTTGAATGCATATTACACCCATGCAATCTATCCATACACAAAGCATGGTCAGGCATATAGTCATCTCTGATTCATCCAAGAACATAACAATAGTAATACTCTGTAAACTGGAGACAATGGATACAGACAACAGCAACATGGTACCATATTTTATCTGCTTACTGCTACAAAAATGAGCATCAGAAGCAGACTACATCACTGATCAACAAGGAGTGTTACATGGCAGTCCAGCAGCTGGAAACCCACATTATCCATTTGCAGCAAAAAGGCACAATTCGACACAACAGATGTTAAACCCAAATGTCATTAACAGAGCCCTATATAAGGCAGGCCTAGACAAACCAGTACAGACTAACTTCCAAACAGACATGCTTTAATGGTCAGGATGTTGGACTGAAACAAGCTGAATGCCCTATTGTAAAGTGATGTGTGTCTCCTACACAACATGCATTGTGTGCTGACATAAAATAATAGTCTAAATATGCTGACAGGTTAAGTCTCAGTAAAGTCAAATGTAATAATGTTCTCAGATCATTTAATGACAAATGAATCATTTATTGTAACCCGAAAAGAAACTTGCTGCCTATAATGACCAGTTATTACAATAAAAAATAGCAGCATTGTACAGAGAGTCATCTTACTTAAGTAAGTCTTCCTAAGTTTAAGTCCTAAGTCTTCACTTGCTTACTGCGCACAATTGAGCAAGCCACATCTTCCCCTAATCTATGGCTTTTGTGCCAGTGGGGTCATATCTAGTTAAATAAAGCTACAGTAATAAATAAAATGCTTAACTTAAAAAAATCTTCACAGATCTAATGAATATGTTACTAAAAAAAAATCACAGGGTGAGATATGCCAACATTAAAACATGAAAGTTGGGCAGCTTTCCTTTAAAATATAATAACTGTATTTTTTTCTATGGGAAAATGTTTGCCATTGTTTGGAACATGGTTTATTCTCCTTCTCGGTGGAAAAATGAGGAGGAGGAACATTACCAGCAAGTTGTAATAAGCATGTGCGTGGGGAAGTAGGTTATTTTAACCATAGTGGTGAAGAAGAAAATGATTACAGCGCACTGGACATAAAAGAGTTTCATGGTTTCACAGAGGGATAACGTATCAAACTAATTTTAATGACATCTTTCAATGAGGTCATAAGAGAGGAGTGGCTAGAGCTGAACAATTCCTGGGATGTATGTGCACTCACTGTCCTATGGCATAAAACAGTGTAGTGCAGACAAGACTAATAATATGAAACAACCTAGCTTGATGGCACAGTAACAAGCATAACATAAAATGGTCCATTGTATGAACATACTGAAAACTGCATGGCACTCAACAGTCACTCAGATGATGTATGCAGTGTCTGAATTTTCATCCTAAAACATAGTTTCTTCAAAGATTTCATTAACAACACAAAAGAGAATGTCTAAGACAAGTATAAAAGGTTTGCTAAATGGATAACCATCAGGAATAACTGGAGAAGATCTGACAGAATAAGTTTACTAAGGTGGTGATCTGAGTGGAGACAGATACATTTTAATGACAAAATATGTAGGACCACATAATGAATGCCAGAGGAAAATAATAAGTAATAAAGTAATAGACTTCGCAAAGTAATATTTTTGTTTATAAGGTACACCTTGACACATAGCAACTGGTTACTTGATGTTAGTTTAGACCATACTGGGAAACAACAGCTGTTACCACCAGTATAAAGGTAGCTTCATGCCTTGCATTTTCCTTGTATGTGCCATCAAAGGGAATTATTGCCTGTAGCTTGAATTTCTGCTATCAGTTATGCTGTGTAAGCAGTCTGCATGTAGAACCAAAAACATTGACATTCAAGATATCTGAAGTTTTCATTCCTGCAGTCACACTGTATACTAGACTTAAAAAAGAGGCATCAGTTACCAGCCCCAACACATACATCTGAGGACTTAACCCACCCTTAGCTTATGCAGCTAAGAACTAGACAAGTTAGTTACTGCATTATTTTGAATTATTTTATTTTTTAAAGTGTAATGCTTATCACTAAGCAAATGGAATAAAACCCACAGTCAGATTTAAATGTTAGAGCTAAGACACTTCTAGATCAGCTTGTAAATATAAACAACTAAATTAAATTAATTTAACATCAGTCAAAACCGTCATAAATTCAGAAATTGAAAATCAGTATAGATTCTTTGGTCAGTCTTAAAACAGTCTGTCCAAATCAGATGAAATCTTTAGGACCTCAGAAAGTTTGATTCCAACATACAAGCCCAAATCTGGGATGGTAGCCTAGACCAGAGGATGGAAACAAGTTAAAGACATTTTACCTACTTTTAAAGACAGTTTAAAAAGAGTGAGCGTAACTCCACATGACAGGTATAAAACATGAACATTTATGATTGCTTTTAATAACTGCAATATAATGCTTTTTTTCTTGCCCTTTAATTATGTTAAAAATGCATTTATAATTGTATAGAAATGTTTGTTATACATTCCAGGATTTACTGCATGTGCACTTAAAAATATTTCTAATGCATCCTGCAGTAAAGAGGGCAGATTAAGATGGTATAAGGAATGAAAAAGTGAGAAGCATAGCTGGAAATATAAAAACAGATCTGTAAGTCAAATATAGTAAAGTAAAGTATAGTATAGTATACATTGCTGCAATAACAGAACAAGGAAAACAGCAGACTGCATGGGTCAGAAAGTTATTATCTATTGTAAAATTATAAATTCTACTAATGACAATCTGCAAGTACACTCTACTGCCTGTATTTCAAAAACAGGAAGAACATATGTAGAGACAATGGGGGCAGTTGTGCATGCTTTTACACAGGGAAGAAATATTTTACAAGGGAAGAAATAGGTTGGCATTTGGTGTGTGTTATTGTGTGTGTGTGTGTGTGTGTGTGTTTGTGTGTATTTGTATTTGTGTAGGTGGCATTT
>NC_056741.1:693994885-694124885 GCF_019279795.1 Protopterus annectens
CTGCAGCAGGCAAAACATATGGAAGCAGAATCAGCAGAGAGGCTGTGGTATTTGGAGGCTGAGGAAAATGAGTGACTGCAGCATTTGGAGATGGAAGAGAATGAGAGACTGTGGTGTTTAGAGGCCAAAGAAAAAAAGAAACAGCACCAACATGAGATGGAGATGCTGACTCTTCATCAAGTTCATGAAGGTAATAGGGAAGGGAATAACTGAACCCCAGAAGCAATAAAGGTCAGTAAATGTCTTCCACAGTTTACAGAGGGGGATAATTTTGATAGTTTTATTCATATATTTGAAAGACTATGTAAACAGTATAATATTGACCAAGGGCTCTGGGTGCAGTTCCTGACCTCCTTACTCCATGGTAAAGCTGTAACTGATGTTTCTAAATTGTCTGATACTGGTGGTTTAAACTATGATGAAGTAATGTTTGTTGGAATACTTTAAGTTAACACCTAAAGCGTACAGAAAAAAGATTTGTCAGCATAGATGCAAGGCAGATGAAAGTGCATGTAATTATATTGCTGAGTGAAACACTTATTTTCATAGGTGGGTAAGTAGGTGTCAGATCACTACTTTTGAAAGTCTGGCAGATCTTTTGGTGAGGAAACAAGCCCATAGCACTTTACCTGGACATGAAAATCTGGTTGCAGACCAGGAGTGTAACTCTGCAGATGAGATGGGGAGAAAAAGAGAACTGTACTTACCGAGAAGGGCACCACTGCACAAGAAGGGGATACCCAGCACTGCACATGGATATAAGGGAACCCATGGTGGGCAGCCTAAACCACCAGAACAGAGTTCATCAGTAACAGGAGAAGCCACTAGTTCAGGTACACAGCCAGGATCAAGAGTTAGATGTTGTAAATGTAGACAGAGGAGCCATGTAGCATAAAAATGTCCACTGAAACAGGGTGGAGAACAAAAGGTGAGAGAAACAGCAAGTGGGAATAACAGCATGCCAGAGGTAAGTTGTCTGGAGACAACAGGAGTACCAAACTATCACTAGAGTTTGTATCCTGTCTTAGTGGATGGAAGAGAAACCACTGCTAAGAGAGAGACACAGCCTCTGACATAAACATTGTGAAGCCTGCAGTGGTTAAACAGGGGCAGTACTTGCTTGGGCAGTTCACTCCAGTCAGAGCTTTAGGGAGGGTCCCAATTCCAAATACCTTTGGAGAGGGTTCACCTTGACTGGTAGGCTGGAAAAGGAAACAAGCAGGTAGATGTGTTTGAGCATATCCATGCAGATGTCTTGATAGGGAATGGTCTTGATATTGCAGTACTTCATGTAATTGCAGTTACATGCAGTCAGGTGTGCAGTCAGGCATGTGGGTCTGGTAGTCTGGGGAGACCTAAACATACCCCACATCTGAAGCTGGGGCTGGTGATATGGTTATTTCAGGGAGGGAGCTATCTTGTAGCAGTGAGTCTGAAAGTGAGCAACAGCTGCTGGTAGGTCCTGATGTTCCCATGGATATGGTGACTGCAAGGGCAGAGGTGAGTGGTAGTACCCAGGCTGACAGTGAGGGACCACTGTCAGAAGATACCAGGCTTCATGTGGAAACGGAGCTGGGAAGGATCACAAAGCTAGAGTTGAGACAGGCTAAGCATCCTAACATATGAGGCTTGAGGGAGGTAGCTAAGGAGATACCTGATTCTCAAGGAAAAGGGGAGTCTTTACACTGGAACAAAGGGTTACTGTATAGAGAGTGGACCCCTGAGGAAGAGCTAAAGGGTGTGGTAATATAGCAGCTAGTAGTGCCCAGAGCCTGTCATCTGGCACTTCTAGTCATAGCCCATGACATTCCTTTTGCAGATCATATGGGCATAAAGCATACTAAGAGACATTATGCAGAACTTTTATTGGCCTGGGATTGCAATGGATGTAACAGGGTACTGCAGGACCTTTGAGCAGTACCAAAAGGTAGGCAAGGCAGGAGATAAGGTCAAAGCTCCTTTGATGTCTTTGCCTGTGATTGATGAGCGATTTCAGAGGATAGCTATGGATATTGTAGGGCCTCTGAGTACCCCATGTTCCACAGGGAAGTAGTATAGCCTGGTGGTAGTAGATTATGCTACTAGATACCCTAAGGCAGTGGTTCTGTCCTCCATCGAGCCAGAGAAGGTGATAAATGCTTTGTTAGAGATTTTCAGCAATGTAGGTTTCTCAAGAGAAATACTGACTGACAAAGGTGCCAATTTCATGTCAGACCTGCTGGCTTGTCTGTGGAAGTGCTGTGTGGTGAAGCACCTAAAGACCACCCCTACCACCCCCAGACTAATGGTCTTATGGTGAGGCTAAACTCTACAGTAAATGCCACGCTACAGGCATTTTCAGATCAGTTTAAGGGAGAGTGGGACAAATATTTGCCCCATCTGCTATTTTCATACAGAGAGGTACCCCAGGAATTCACAGGTTTTTCACCCTTTGAGTTGCTGTATGGGCATAGGGTGAGGGGGTCTTTAGATTTGGTTCATGATGAATGGGAGGGTGAGTGTGAATCCCACAAGGAGTCTTGTTGTGTCATATGTCCTAAACCTCAGGACAAGGCTTAGGGAGCTCATGGGCTTGGCTCAGGAGAAACTGACAGGAGCCAAACAACAGAAAAAGGTCTGGTATGACAGGAATGCTCAAGCTCAAGAGTATGCTGCGGGACAGCATGTTATGGTGCTCATTCCTGTCAGACACAACAAGCTGAAGGCAGCTTTGGAGGGACCCTTCAAATTGATAAGGAAGTTCAGTGATGTTAATTACTTGATAAACCTGCTAGGCAGAAGGCAAAGGGCAGGGTTGACCATTAAACCCAGTAAGTGTCAGGTGGGTGTGGCAGAGGTCTCTTCCCTAGGACATAGAGTGGGAAGTGGTAAGATCAGACCAGAACCTGCCAAAGTGGAAGCTATTCAGGGGTGGCCTGCCTCTGTTACCAAAAAGCAGGTGAGGGCATTCTTGGGAACAGCCGGGTACTATAGAAAGTTTGTTCCCAATTATAGTACAATAGCTGCTCCCCTCACAGACCTGACAAGGAAAAACAGGCCAAATAAGGTAGTGTGGAGCCCAGGCTGCAAACAGGCATTTTAAAAGCTTAAAGGGGCTTAAAGAGGACCCCGTGTGCTAGACATAGTATGAGCACTGCAGAAACTTCAGCTCTTTCTGTATGGAAAGAAATTCACTGTGGTTATAATCCCTTAACATGGCTACATCCTGCCAGGCAGCAAAATGCCAAGTTATTAAGGTGGACCCTAGGGTTGCAGGCATATGACATGATAGTGTAGCACAGTAGTGGGGTCAGAAATGCCAGTACAGATGGGCTGTCAAGAGAGGGCATAGGCTAATATGTTCCTAGACAGGCCCACATCTCTAAAGCAACATTTTTCAGGGTTCCTTGAAAAACTAGATTGAGTCTTCAAAGTAGAGAGAGATGTGATGATATTCGGTAGTACAATCTGTGCCAGGTAGAATAGAGCAGTGCATGTGAAACATATTCCAGCATAGCTAACTGGAGTTCTGTGAAGAAGTTATTTGAATATCACACTGATTTGTACACATGCTTGTGTTAAAAATCTATTTGTAAAGTTGCTTGTGTTAAAAATGTATCAACAGTGGGTCCTACAGGACAGAAAACAGTTATACATGTACGCCAGATGGTATTATTATAACTGGTTAAATGTATATGTTTTAGCAGAGAATTCTGAAAGGGAAGAGGTTAATCTCAGTCCATCTAATTTTGAAAAATAGGTTTAAAATTAAATGGGTTAGTTTAGGCCATAAAGACTTTATCTTACAGGTCTGATTGCAGCCAGAGACAAAAATGTCTGGGAAAAACAGTTCTAGGAATCTTACTGTATTGTCCTTAGGGGTGAACAAATAGCTACCCTGGAAGGGTGGAAGTTTTTGAAATAGTTTTATAGCTTTCAGATGCTACAACAGAGCTTATCAAAGCTCAGGGTGTGTATTGTACCAGAGTCAGGTGACCATATGGGATGTCACTCTGCTTAGATATTAGTGAGAGATATGGCAGAAGTCTCACAGCAGCATTTTGTTTCTTGGGCAGGAAAGATGTTTCACAAATATCTCACACAACCTCACACCTCATCTTGCCTTGCTGTAGTAAGCAACTCAACAAACCTCATCTTGCCTTGCTGTAGTAAGCAACTCAACATCTTGCCTTGGTGTAGTAAGTAACTTAACTAAGGAATAGTATTTCTTTAATCAGTCAGGAAAATATAGTGAGATTAGTTAAGTATTGATTTTCTGCATATATGTGAATCTATCCAACATTGTTATTTTTTATATCTCCAGTGATTGAAACTCTCGTGTTTATTGTAAGTAAATATTCAGTATTCCCATTTTTTTTTCTATTTTATTATTTATTATTAAATATTTCTATACCTTTCATTATGGCAGATCTTTTAGAGAATACTTTCCACATCTTAAGAGTACTTATGCTTATTTTAGTGACACTGTGTTCACTCCAGAAAGCCTTGCTGCATTGGTCAAACTCTACTATTGGTATTAGTATTAATTTTACTTTGTATAATTGGGTACTCTTTAAGAGCCTTAAAGTAGCTGACTGATGGCAGCATAATTACCTGATACTCTGGGCAGAGGAGGCACAGCTGGTAAATCTGTGACAGCCTTTCCCAGGAGAGGGAGTGTGTGTGTGTGTGTGTGTGTGTGTGTGTGTGTGTGTGTGTGTGTGTGTGTGTGTGTGTGTGTGTGTGTGTGTGTGTGTGTGTGTGTGTGTGTGTGTGTGTGTGTGTGCACGCGTGTGTGTTTGTGTGTGTGTGCGCACGCACGCGTGTGTGCATGTGTGTGTCAAATTTTTTATTGGCGAGACCATAAGATCAAACTTGTGAAATTCTGAGCCCTTTAAATGAAGATCGCCATACAGCTTGGAATGGTATACTTACTGTAGTGTGATCTAGGAGTTGGTATATTTAATTAGCAGGTGGTGTGGGGATACAGGGGTCTTGCCTATCTAGACCTTTGAAAATCACTTGGATATTTCTTCATGCACCATGTGTTGCTCCACCACTGGCCCAGTAATCAAGCAGCCTCAATTCTCATCACTGGCAATAGTGGGGGATGTACACAATGGGAAGATGACAAGTACACACACAGTAAAGTGCAATTTCCCTTAACAGCACACCGAGACCAGAGTCAGTCTGAGGCCGGTTTATCCCTCTTTCTCCAGATTACCAATAAGACTCCCCACTAGCACAGCTATAGAGTTGAGATCTCAGCTGAGTGGCCAAGCCCAGACCTCCAGCACCCACTCTGTCCAATCAGTGCTTTAAGTCCTTGCCCAAGTAGCTGACACACACACTCTTTGAGATTTGATTTGCACACACACACACACACACACACACACACACACACACACACACACACACACACACACACACACACCTGAGAAAGGCTGGCACAGGTGTACTAGCTGTGCCCCCTTTTTCCCCAGACTATAAGATAGTTAGGACTTCCACCAGTGTCACCAAATAGATATGCAAGTACGCTAAGAGCTTAAAATATGTCTCACAATTAGCAGCCACGGTGAAATGTTTAAATATATTTAATAATAGATAATAAAAGAACAAGAAAATACTCATTAAATAATCACAGTAACTTCAGAGTTCAAAATCACAGGAAATATTTAAAACAACATTGCAGGACAGTCTCAAATAAATAAAGAAAACATCTAAGCTATACTTCACTGTATTCTAACTGTATCTAAAGAATATTGTATTCCTAACTGTATCTAAGGAAAAATTACTGTACCCTAGACTTACTTACTCATAGCAAGGCAAGGCAGATGTGGTGAGTGAGTTTTCCAGCTGATGTCAGGTCAAAGACAAAATAAAAAAATGCCCTGTCTCTCTCAGAGAGTTCTTAAATTAATACTGAAATATTGCTGCTTGGATACTTGCAGGATGACATCAACTCTTGTCATCTGACTATCCCAGGTGAAAACACCCACTGCATCTGGTTGCATTTAGCATCTCTCTCTTTCTTTCTGTGGGAATACATAACTAAGGACTTCTCTTAAATCTAAGGCAAATGGTGGAAGTTGTAAAATAATTTACATTCTTCCACACTTAAAGACAATACAAAAAACTTTTAGTTCTAGACATTATGTGTCCTGCTCCACTGAAACTGAAAGATAACATCTCTTTTATTATGTGGTTATAAGGTCATTTAAGTTTTCAGCTATTTTTCTAAGTTAACTTCTTGTGTTTCAGTCCTCACTGTTAAAATACATATACATCTGAACAGTTACAATAGTGTGTATACATTTCTGCTCAGTATTTTACAAAATTTCTCTTCCACACACAGGTCTGTACAATATGACATACAGTTCCAATACAGTTTTAACACAAGCAATTGCATCATGTTGATATTTACAAATGACACATGACCATTTACAAAATTCCAGATAGCTGGGCTGGCAATATCTCCTTCTGTCACACTTCTATATTAATTATATTAATATTCAAATGACATATAATTATTTACAAAATTCCAGATAGCTGGGTTGGCAGTATCTCCTTTTGTTACATTTCTATATAAATCATATTAATATTCACAAATTATACATACTTATTTACAAAATTCCAGCTAGCTGGACTGGCAGTATTTCCCTTTGTCACATACCTCTACCAACATATCAACCAAATGTGTCAGATTCTCATACGAGAGCTATGTTTATGCTGTGGTACTTCCACCAAATGTCAAAGAGAGAGAAGGGTACAAGGGTACAAGTGATTAAAAGTATTCATTACAACACAACAAATAAGTATTACCTCCTTTCTTGATAAATTAAAAATATCTTACATCCACAGAGAGAGCATTGGAATGCCTACTCCTTGTAAAATGCATAAATGATTCACAGAACACCATCTTTAGATTAACCTGACCAAAAGACACTGAAGCTGAAAGTTCACGCTTAGCTTTCTCCTTGGAAACAGACCCAGGTACAGGAAAAAATGTTTTGCTAGCTGGGTATTGAGGCTGAGAGACTGAGCTAGCAGAACTGTCCACTCTCCTTATAACCATCAGGATTATTTGTCTCGTGTTTCTAAATCCACAGCATCACATTTCTGCCTGGAAAATGGAGAAAAACTATATCCACTTTTATTTCAAAATGGTTTCATCTAAAATGTGTGTGGGGGGGGTACCTTATAACAGTAGATTACAAATTCAGCCTACACTTCCACTGCTTTCACTCATAGATTATCTGTACAGATGTGACATTTCTTTCCAAATTCCTAGCACATATCTTCATTATTTCAAGCTACAGAACACTTTGATGATAATATATTTCAAGCTACAGAACACTTTGATGATAATACTACTACTCAAAATACCTCAACCCAAGGATACGTCCAATTACACATCATCTGTTGATCTCTGTTCCATAGCAATTATTTTTGAGAAACGTATCTATACACATTTACTTGAATACAACTAAAAGAAAGACCTTTTGTCCAGTTCCCAATAAAATTTTCAACCTCATTTTAACACACAGACTGCAATGTGCACTCTAACCTCACAAATGTATTCTAGTATGGGAAAAAAGCCTACTTACAGGATTTCTATTTATTGACTTAAAATGGGCTTTTGAAACAACTGCCCACATAATTCTACAGAATAATTTTTCCTATGTTATTTCATAAAATAAAATCTGGTTAAAAATTAGCTTTCTAACAAAATATTCACTATTTCTGGTTCTTATACATTTTCTGAAACCTCTATCTGCTGTCTGGGGTACATCAATGATATGTTCTGCTACTCTCACTTTAAATAAACAGACTGCCTGAGACAATATTCATTTAAACATTACCAGGTATGCTGATGACATAAAATAACATTAAGACACAAGTTTTCTCTTCAATTAGCCACAATTCCGAAAACTGAATTTGCTTTCTTGCAATAAACTATCTGCTATTTGTTACTATTAAAATAATTGTTAACAGCATAGATCTCTGGAATGTAGACCAACTAGGCTCCAAAATTCCAGTTACTTAACAACAGAAATAAATTGGTATAGTCCCTGATTAATGCCTTTCCTTAGAAATCCTCATCAAACTCTCTACTATATTGTACTGAAATAACCAAAGATAGCACATAGTGTCTCCTTCCTACTTATATCAGATGCAAGGACAGCCATGGCTATTAATGTTTTAATCCCAAGATCTGAGCACTCTTTACCATTTATTAGTTTCTCTCTGCTCACAGCATAATCTTACAAACCACAAAAAGACAAATCTTTTGTTTTATAAACTTTGGACCCACTACTAAGCATCCATATCCAAAAGGCAGAACGGTTACAAATCTGTGAAAGTACAAGCTATCTTTTAAATATTGTAACCTTTAAGGTACTTAAGGACAAATTTTGCCACCAGCTAGCTAATAAATTGAAATTCATTATTCCTCCTACACTTTGCAAAACAACAGCACAATGACTCTAATCAGACCTCCGTTTAGTCTAGCTGCTTGTGAGAAATCTTTCAACAATATTATTGCTGCTTCATGGGGACAAACTGCCAGTGAACACACCTCATTAGATGATCTCTTACAATTCAAAACAAAGCTGAAAGAATGCCTTGCAAAAGAATATAAATGTACATGTTTAACATATTTTTGCTAGGCTAGTTTTAGCTTGTCTACTCTGCAACAACCCTGTTTAACTACCTGAAAGTTTGCAATTTCTAATTCTGTAAATACTATACGTCAGTTCTTTTGCTTAATGTGTAAATATATATATACAAAATCACCATGTTTCTGTCTGTCAAACTATTTAATTCTGTAATTTGCTCTTTATTACCATTAATTGACACATTTTAATACAGTCTTTGCCATATAGCTTGGGTTGTGGCTCAAAATGTCTTGTAACAGTCCACATAACTTGTTACCAAACTAAATATATAAAAAATAAGATTATGCTGTAAGTCCTCATGCATTTTATCATCTGCATTCAGAATGACAGATTCAAAACAATCTTATCTTTGCATACTTTTGGTAAGCAAAGGAATTAACAAGGAAATTTCCATTGAGATTACAGGTGATCACCTATGTTCTGGTAAAAACTTCACTAGAAATGGACTTCCATCATTCAGAAGAAACTTTTGTCACTGCTTAAATGTCACAGAGATAACCAGAGAGACAACATTCTGGTAAGTAATGTTTTTGAAATGGAACTCATCTCACCATTTTCAGAAGGAAATATGCTTCACCATGTTTGTTGAGATACAATTCAAGTGTCATACTGTCTTTCAGGATGTAAATAAAGAATCACTGGTAGATCTCAAGACAGTCATCTGTGTTAGATGCAAGGCATAGGACTCCATCATTTTGTTGTGATTAGATGTTCCTTTTACAAGTTGCAAATTCAATAAAATGTGTCTCTTCTTACATTAACCACCAATAGTGAATTGATTATGGGGGCATCTTTTCAGAAATATTGTTTATTTGTTAGGTAAATCAGTTATGTACCAGTGCAACATCTTAATAGTGACTTGGGAGCACTCTTTTAGTTGAAAGACTTAATTAGTATCACAGAGTAGGGAAACATAAGTTAACAAACTCAAAGCAATGCCTTCAAGAGGAAAACCATTAGCAATTTGTATCTTAATCCTCTCTGCTAAACTACCAGATAGTTAATTCATTATTAAAAATATTGTACCAGATTGATTGTGTTATGTAGGGTGTAAGCTAGTCCAGTAGACCTAAACATTCAGATCACTTTCATTCCAAATTATATTCAGTCAAGATAGCTATCAGTAAGTCATAGCAACATACTGTGGAAGAGTACATAACTCAGAAAACAGAGGAATTCAGGGCCAAAGGAAAATTGTCTGGTTAAAATTCACTATACAAATAAGGCAAGATAATTTATTTTACAAGGCTGTGCACTGGTGTATTCAAACTTCTGCAATGCAACTTGCTAAGTGTACAACCCCACCTGTATAATTTATATGCTGTCTCAGTCATTTCCTAATTAGAGTGCAGTTGTAGGTTTGCTTACTTTAAAGAAGTAATCACGTTTTACTGATATAAACTTGTCGCATTTCACTGTTTACAATTTGGAAATACACTGTTTCAGCTTGACTTAGTATGATTTTATTAAACAGCTTGCTAGAACACATTGCTCTCACTGCTTTTAAATTTTTAAGTGTACAACTTTACTTATAAAATACCTATACTGTCTTGGTCATTTCCTATTTAGTTTAGTGTGCAGCTGTAGGTTTAATTATTATAAGGAAGTAATGACCTTTTACTGTTAAACTTACTGCATTTTACTGTTAAACTTGCTGCATTTTACTGTTTACAATTTGGAAATGCACTGTTTCAGATTGACTTAGTCTGATTTTGTTAAAAAGCTTACTAGAATACATTGCTGTTACTGCTTTTAAATTGGTACTGAGTGCTCTCATGGGTATTCAGCCGCTGTGCTGTTTCAACCTGTGTTAGTTAGATTGTACTACTTAGCTTATTTTGAGTGCCTATACTGTTACTGTATCATGTGGAAACTGAGTGATTTTACTGTAATTTTATGTCCTGCCACCATGTTGCTCAATTCTGTTGGCATGCATTACTAAGTAGCAACAAATAACTGGAAAAGTGTGCTGGCAATGAATTACTCTGCATTCTGTGAAATTAAGGTGGCGATAGACTGAATTTCATATTACTGAACAGGGTGACTTTCTTATTAATTATCACTGCTTGTTCCTTAACTAATTTATTTGATTAAGTACTGCTTAGATGAACTATTTAAATTGTGGTATTTCATTGCCTGTCTCTTATTTCCATGTACATATTCTTATATTTTATTTATCTTGTATATCACATTTCTTTTATATTCTTATGTATTATTCTCCCGTTTATTGTAACAAATATATACAGCTTCCCAAAGCTTTACATTTATTTTATATTCTACTTCCCTGATGCTCTACTAAATCTGCTTTTGAATTCACACAGATAGACACCTTTAGGTACTGTCCTGAGCTAGCTGGTTGATTGTTTTTCTCATCTCGCAGCTTTCTCCAAGTCCTGGTCCATAGCCCCCCCCCCTTTTTTTTGTTCTCTTAACATATTTCTAGTGTAAGTTTCCTAGCTCTGTCAAACCAGTTTTTTCACAGCTTTCTCCAAGCCCTGGCTCTTAACCCCCCTTCTTTTGGTCTCCTAACATAATCTTATTGTAAGCTTTACAGCCCTGTCAATCCTGTCTATTCCCTCCCTCTTCCTCTTGAGAGTTTACTTATTCCTCCCCTGAGGTGCAGTGCCATCTTTAAATATTAAAAACCTCTGCCTGACTATACTCTGTTTCTGTATGTCCCACAGGCATCCCTCTGTAGTGTGCACTTACTGCATGTCCCTTTCTAAAACCCCTGGCATAACTACATTATTTTCCTACTTCTCAGTGAACTGCAGCTCCCCATTGGTGCATAAATAATAAAAACAAACAGAAAGGTAACAGTCAAACCAAAATGATAGGCTGCCCTATTTCTGTAGTTGCTAACCTTCTCACTGATTGTTTTCTGTTTGGCGACTGCTGCTCCTCCTGGAAGGTGTAACCTGCTCTGTTTGCCCTCTGGGCTCACTCCGCTCCCCCACCCTGCCACCAAATCTCACCCACCCCCACTACCTGTACTTTTATACATCACTTGACTCCTCCCCACCCAAAACCTCTCCAATCACAACACACCTAAGCCAAACCCCACCCACCTGTAGATCTACATCACCCCAAACATCCACGCCTCCTACAATGCTTTACATATCCCTCCCTATAACCCCATTTGCCCTACTAATCTCTCTCTCTTCCCAACCTTCATCATAACTCTCGCACATAGTCCACTACATCTTACCATCAACATCACTTCCCATTCTACTCATCCATCTCACATGAACTCTTTACCACTAACCCAATCTATTTCTTCAAACCAAAACTGATCCCAACCCAACCCCCCGTACTCCCCTCTTAAATGTGGTACCAGAAAATCACTACTCTCACACAACCCAAGCCACCCTTGCCCAAAACACTGCCTCACTCTTCTACTCCACCACATCTCTCTCTCACTAGCCGGCGACATCCACCCCAACCCCGGACCCATCTCTAACATCAATCTCACCAAACCCTCCACTCAACCCACAAATTCAAAGTACATTTGCCTTACAATACTTAATGCACAAAGCCTAAAAAACAAAATCCCTAACCTCCATGCCTGGCTCTCCCATTACCACCCTGACATTATTGCCATTTCTGAAACCTGGCTGAAAACCTATATAAAAGATAGCAAAATCCTACCACCAGGTTTCCAAATCATTTGAAATGACAGAGCCCACAAAAAAGGAGTTAGAGTAGCAATAATCTACCCCACCTCCCATACCATAACTCCCTACTCCAATAAAATACCAACCTTTGCCAACACTGAAATTATAATAGGTTTACTAAAGATAAACAACCTCAAGTCCATATGTATTGCTGCCCTCTATATACCCCTGGTGATAATACTTTTGAAAAAATCCTGTCCTGGTTCAACTCCAATATAAAAAATGAAACCTATATACTCGGTGATACCAACACCAACTGGAATACTATTAACTCTAAAGCCTTGTCCCACACAATCAACCTGTACAATTTCTCCCAACTAATACAATCTCCAACCAGACCAAATAAAGATGGTACCTCTGGTAACATCATTGACTGGATCCTAACAACTCACCCAAACCTTATCACCAATGCCAGAACATTACCTGATCCTCTCAGTGATGACCTACCAGCTTTCACCGACCATCTCCCATCTCCACTGCATAAACAACATCACTACATCCAAACCCACAACCTCTCCTCTTTCAACCCTCTAGCTTTCTCTGAATGCTTAAAGCATACTGACTGGTCCCCTCTAAAAACCCTTCCTCTAGATGATGCCATTTCCTACTTTAACCACTCATTCTCAACTCTTCTCAATCAGCAAGCCCCCCCAAAAAAACAAATGCATCAAAACCAATCCCTGCCCATGGTTATCAAAAGATACTAAACTAGCCTTGCACCAAAGGGGCAAAAAATGGAAACAATATCAAAAACATAAAAACCCTAACACCCTCTTAGAGTATAAGCAGCTACACAACTCTACAAAAAAAAACTAATGATTAAAGACCACAAAGCCTACTACTCCAAACTCCAGTCCTTGCACTCAACAAATCCCAAAAAAATCTGGGACTCCATCTCATCCATGATGCATCCTGGCAACAAAGAAAACCTCAACCCAGACTCCAACCTCTCCAACCTTGAAACAGCCAGCCAGTTCAACTCATTCTTCATAGACTGCATAGCTACACTATCAACCTCCTTCCCACCCCCTATTAGATCACCACCCCATCCTGCCCCAACCACCACCCCAATCATCAACCTTCCTCTACAGCCTTCTGTCTCAAGCCGATCCCCACAAGCACTATAAAAAGACTTCTCTTCAAACTCAAACCCTGTCGCAATGCATCCGACAACCTTCCACCCAACTTCCTCAAACAATCTGCAGACAGCATTGCCTATCCCATCTCTATTCTTATAAATAGATCCATGCAAGAATCATACGCCCCTTCTATCTGGTGCCATGCTTACATCACCCCCCTCCACAAAGGTGGCAAAAATACTGATACCACCAACTTCAGGCCTATTCCCATCCTTTCCCCTCTTTCTAAAATACTGGAGAAAACAATACAAGCACAACTTATGGCACACTTAACACTAAACAATCTCCTCTCCCCTACCCAACATGACTTCCTCCCTGGCCACAGTACCAAGACTGCCCTACTTTCCTTTCTTGAAACCATAAACCTTTAACATGACTCAGGCAAGTTCATATCCACACTATTACTAGATCTGTCAAAGGCCTTTGACACCATCTCACACACCATACTTATATCCCAACTCTCCACCCTACACCTCTCTCCCACCACCATCGCCTGGTTTTCCAGCTATCCAACCACCAACAAGCTGTCCAATGGAAAACTTCAACCTCCCCCTTCCTTCCCACACCCACAGGTGTCCCACAAGGTTCTGTTCTTGGCCCTCTTCTCTTCAACCTATTCATTAACAACTTTCCCCAATCCATCTCAGACTCATCTATCATCCAATATGCAGATGACTCAACAATCACCTGCTCAGCCTTCATCCCCTCTGAGCTCCTAGTAAAAACCCAACTAGCCTTCTCCAAAACAGAAACCTGGATGCAGTCTAACCATCTGGCACTAAATGTAAATAAAACCAAACTAATGTTTTTTCCCTACCAAAAACTCCATTGACAAATCCACATTCACCATACAGAGCCAAAACAACACCCTCCTTGAAATTGTTCCCAACACCAAGCTTCTTGGCATCATTATTGATGAAGAACTAAAACTTGACACCCACATCCACTCCACAATCAAGAAAATCCACCAAAATTTAGGTCTCCTCTACAGGCATAACCACTTCTTAAGCCCCTCTACCCATCAAACTCTTGCATCCACCTTCCTACTCCCCTCCCTTATGTATGGTGCCCCTCTTTTCACCAATCTCCATCTTGGCCTTCAGCCCAAACTTGAATCCTGCTACCACAAGATCTCCAAATTTGCAACCAATTCAAAAAACTCATCCCACCACTGCCACTCCCTCCTCACCCTCAAATGGCTTGAACTACTCAACTACCTCAGTTACCTACAACTCACCATTGCTAACAAGCTCATCTTTAAACCTGCCAACTGCCCAGCTCTCGCTACTTCCTTAAAACCTTACACTCTCAACTGCTCACTCAGATCCAAAAACCAAAATCTCCTTCAGGTCCACAAACCTGCACGACCTCCTGGCCATCTACTGCTGTCCCACTCCTTATCTAAACAGTGAAACTCTCTCCCCACACACCTACGCAACCTACCTAACCATACAAATTTCAAATCTCAGCTACTCTCTCATCTTTCTTCCAAATGGGAATGCCCTTGCCACGCTCCAACTTAAACCCCTTTCCCCCTCATTCCATCTTACCTCTACTATTACTTCAATCCATCCAAAACAATCCCTCCCCTACTAAAAACTAATTTTCTCTCTAATATCTATTGTACTATACTCTCCAGTCTCAAATATACTATTACCCTCTCCATGCATAATATTTTCCTAACCTACTAATGGCTAGTAGCTATATATTTTGAAATGTTAAATCTGCAATTGAGTTTATAACAAAAATATTCACTTTATGTAAATGTTGAAATTTCTGTATTGAATTATGTCTTTTCATTTTTGTAACATTCTGACAAGCCAATTACAAATATCATGGCGCTTATCTGTAAATGTTTATATGAACTATGTCCTTTTGTAACATGTGAAATGTAACTTGCAATTATTGTGGAGCTTTTCTCCCTAGGCCTCCACTAAAAACGGGCTCTTCTTGGCCCAGTGGACTTCCCCGGTCATCAAACTTAAATAAATAAATAAATAAAGATCCTTAGCCCCATCAGAAAATAGATATTAACAAAAGTAAGAGAATCTCACTGCTGAAGGTGGTCCTACCACAAAAGAATAATCAAAGAAAAGGATGTAGGCAAACCACCACAGCATAAAAGAATAGACTGGTTTATTGAATGAATACAGGTTAGCACTTTCACAGGGCTACCGCTTCTTCAGACCATAAAACAGAGCAAGAATGAGTCAATATTTATTAAAACAAATAACCAACAGAAGGAACAGTAACAAATTGGTAAAACCAAAAGACAAACTGGTAAACGGAGTGCTGATCAGGACGCTGCTCGTACAGATACAGGAAGTAACAGTTTCCAAAACAGCAGAAACAGCGAGCTCAGTACTATGCTTTTTGTTTCGACCACCAAAAAACAGCAAAAACAGCGAGCTCAATACTATGCTTCTTTATTTCGACCACCAAAAGTCAGCCAAACAAGGTATATCCACAAATACATCCACAGGAATATCGACAGTTAAGCGCTTTCGATTGGTACAACCAATCTTCCTCAGAACTGATGCCATTAACATTAATTGAGCTTTTATACACTACATTCTTGCTACAATTCAAAAGTCGCCAAATCTCTTAAAGGAAAAACATCATTAAATATGGAGCTGTAAGAATCCTGTATGTATACGGACTAATTTCATCTGCCTAACAATATGATTAATCTAAACTCACTAAATTCCTCATCAAAATCAACATGAAATTAAAAAATTATAAAAAATGATTAAATAATTATATAATTATAATGTATATATATTTTATCAAATATACAACTAATATAACACTGATTTAAAGTATTGACATGTTATATAAAATTCATATTCCAATTCATATATACCAATTAATATATAAGCTATATAAATATAAATATATATATAAATATAAATATAAATATAAATATAAATGTAAATATAAAATGTGAATGGTAAACATATACATTGCACAATGCATGAATCTAAGATATAACACAGTATAACAATATACTACTCTAAAAACTTCTAAAAAAATGCTAAAAACTACTAGAATACCTCCCTGGGGATATCAAAAGTTGATTATTGAACAAGGAAAGGTTTGATGCTAATATGGTCATTAAGACCAGGGTATCTAGTTGCATCAGTTTTTATTTGCCATATACTCTCCTTGAGTGCTAATTCATTCTTCCAATTACCTTCATACGTCTTGATTTGATCAATAATGGTAAATATAAACTTATGATTTTCCCCTTTCTCAAGCACATGTCTATATAATGCATTTGTGGTATCGTGCTTACTAATCTTATAATTATGTTCATATATTCGTTTTTTAATGCATCTCTCTGTTTTTCCAATATAATAAGCCCTACATGCTGTACAGCAGGCAAGGTATACCACTTTTTTACTGTTGCAATTACCTCTTAAGCTTTTAATCACTGTATGGTTGATATCTGCTAATATTACTTTATCTGCTTCATTTATATAATGACACTGGCGGCATCTACCACACTTGGTAGTACCTCGGGTATATTTATCTTTCACTAAGCTCATCCTATCCTTACGTTCCAAGAGTCTTTTAATATTAAGTGCTGCCTTAAATACAATCTTTGGTTTATTTCCCAGCTTAATATCTAAACCATTTGAGTGAATAACATCCCAATGTCTGTACAGGATTTCCTTAATGTAATGTACATAGGGATTGTAAGTAAGTACACATACCCTATTGAAGCTGTTAGTCATTTCCTTAAGCCCTAATATTATTTATGCCTTCAATGTCACCAAGTAACGGTTTGTATTTATTGCCCCATTCTGAAATAACAAATTGTGAAATTTTCTTAATCATTTTCATCGGGTATCCCCTGTTGTGGAACATATTGCATAGTAAATCTATATCTTCTTTCATAACGTCCACATTTGAGGACATTCGTGCCGTCCTGATACATTGTCCCTTAATAATATTTTTAAACATATGGGGCGGGTGGTTACTATTATAGGCAATAAAATCATTGGAATAAGTCGGCTTTCTAAAAATTCTAGAGGTAAATCCAACATCCGTATGTCCAATAAGAGTGTCTAGATAAGCGGTCTCTTTGCTACTGAAGTTGTAGGTAAATTTCAGGAATTCAGTAGTGTTATTGAGGAATTTAACAAACTCATGAATCTCATTCTCAGACCCCTTCCATAATATGAATAAATCATCCAAAAATCGGGCATAATATTCAACCTTTTCATAGTATTTACTCTTAAACAAATGTTCGGTTTCCCATTCTAACATGACCATGTTAGCAAATATAGGGGCGCAAGAAGCACCCATGGCCACCCCGATATTTTGTCTGAACAGTTCACCCTGAAAAGTTATATAATTATGTTCCAACACCAGGGACATGAGTTCAGTGAGTAAACAAATCTTGTCCCATGTGAAACCTGAAAACTTTCTGAGACTATTGGAGAAAAACTCCAATCCTACATCCTTAGGTATGCTCGTATATAAATCAACCACATCGATGGTAATAAATATGTAGTCCTTATTCCATTTGTCAGGTGTAAGATTGTATAGAAAATGCCATGAATCTTTCATAATATGAGGCACTACTTTATATATGTGTTTCATCCACGTGTCTATCAGGACTCCTATGTTATAGATTTTAGATTTAGATCCTGATACTATTGGTCTGTACGGGGGGTTATCCATGGATTTATGAATTTTGGGTATGCCTACAATCTTGGCCACCACTGGATAGTCATTTCTTATGAACTTATATACTTCATCACTTATTCTGTTGTCTATCATATATTCCTCAATAATAAGATCAATTCTTTTGTACCCTATATTAATTTGATTTTGTGATGTAACTTCATAATTTCCTGAATCATAGAGCCAATTATGCATTTTAGAATTATAATCAGTAGTGTAGCATACAACGATACCACCTCCCTTATCGGGTTTCATTATACGTAGATCTTTATTCCTTATTAAGCTGTTCAGACATGTTCTTTCCTTTTGAGTAAGGTTATCCAGCCCTAAACTTTCTTTGATCCTATTCTTTTTATAATTAGAGCAAAACCAATATATATCTTTGCTCACTACCTGTTCATAACTGTGAATGGACTGGTTATTAGGGGGTATATAGGTACTTTGTTTCTTAAGGGTAACATTATGGCTTGCATTATCCGCTGTACTGTTGTCAAATTGCAGTGCCAGGTTAAGTCTTCTGCAATACAGTTTCACTTCCTTTATTGTATCTATTAAATTAAAATCTGATGTTGGTATAAATTTCATTCCTTTACTCATTAAGCTTACAAACTGATTATCAATTAAAATGTCAGTATAGTTATAAACCTTGAAACCATTGTATTTAGACATAACCTGGTGTGTATCCACATCATTTTTCTTCTTTTCTAATTGGGATGTATTATTTCCATACTTGTGAACAAACACATCAAATAATTCACTAAAATGTTCACTATGGATCTTTATACTATGAATAACTTGACTAATATTGGGCTCACCTGTCCCTTTCCTGTTTCCAGATTTTTCTTTATAATCACATTGTCTATTAATCAATTCCATCTGTTGTTTAAGTTCCTTTGTTTGGGTGCCGGGAAAAATCTCCCCCCCCCGAAAATTTTCATCCCACTTAGCACTTCTAGGCCTTTCATTAATACTGTGGATTCTTTCTCTGCCTTCATTCCTCTTTTCATTAGGCCATATGTATACTCTATTAATCTCATAACTTTCTTTATCTCTCGTAAATTTCCTATTCTTTCTCTCAAAAATTACCTTCGTCTTTTCTTGTGTGTCCCTAAACTGCTTATTGTATAAATCCTTCCAGTTACTGAACTCGGAGTGCCTAATGATGGTATCATTCATACATTCAAGTTCATAAGTCAGGTAACTAAGTTTTTCATCATTAAATTTGATAAGTGTTTTGATATAGGCAAAACCAAATTTATCAAATAATTCATTGAATTCCTTTTTTACTTCCTTACTGTGATAGATACCCAGGGGAAGCTTAAAAAATCTAATACCTTTAGGAACTATCTTGGCATCAAGACATTTGGAAAGATATGCTAAATCCATTTTTGTATTTTTATATATAGCCAACTTCTTACCAAAATTATATATCATTTCCTTAATGGTATTATGTTTAAAATCATGCATATTAAAATTTTTGTTATTAAATTAAATATTTTAGTTTCATTAAAAGTAATCAAGAAACACTTGGTGCTAGACCTAAAGAAAAAGTTATAATGAAACAATATGGCAATACTAAACGTGATGGACATAAAGGTACTGGCAAGTTATTTATGCAAACCAACAGTCCATTTGTGAGAAAAGAGACAATTCAAAGACATGGACATGGACAGGATTTGCATGTGTACAAACAAAAGCAGAATGTACATAATAATTCTAATTCTAATACATCTATGTACCAAATGGATCAGTTTTTATCTGATGATTATGTTTTTGAACCTAATGTGAATGTTGTTAAAATGAAAATTTTAATATGCATGATTTTAAACATAATACCATTAAGGAAATGATATATAATTTTGGTAAGAAGTTGGCTATATATAAAAATACAAAAATGGATTTAGCATATCTTTCCAAATGTCTTGATGCCAAGATAGTTCCTAAAGGTATTAGATTTTTTAAGCTTCCCCTGGGTATCTATCACAGTAAGGAAGTAAAAAAGGAATTCAATGAATTATTTGATAAATTTGGTTTTGCCTATATCAAAACACTTATCAAATTTAATGATGAAAAACTTAGTTACCTGACTTATGAACTTGAATGTATGAATGATATCATCATTAGGCACTCCGAGTTCAGTAACTGGAAGGATTTATATAATAAGCAGTTTAGGGACACACAAGAAAAGACGAAGGTAATTTTTGAGAGAAAGAATAGGAAATTTACGAGGGATAAAGAAAGTTATGAGATTAATAGAGTATACATATGGCCTAATGAAAAGAGGAATGAAGGCAGAGAAAGAATCCACAGTATTAATGAAAGACCTAGAAGTGCTAAGTGGGATGAAAATTTTCGGGGGGGGAGATTTTTCCCGGCACCCAAACAAAGGAACTTAAACAACAGATGGAATTGATTAATAGACAATGTGATTATAAAGAAAAATCTGGAAACAGGAAAGGGACAGGTGAGCCCAATATTAGTCAAGTTATTCATAGTATAAAGATCCATAGTGAACATTTTAGTGAATTATTTGATGTGTTTGTTCACAAGTATGGAAATAATACATCCCAATTAGAAAAGAAGAAAAATGATGTGGATACACACCAGGTTATGTCTGAATACAATGGTTTCAAGGTTTATAACTATACTGACATTTTAATTGATAATCAGTTTGTAAGCTTAATGAGTAAAGGAATGAAATTTATACCAACATCAGATTTTAATTTAATAGATACAATAAAGGAAGTGAAACTGTATTGCAGAAGACTTAACCTGGCACTGCAATTTGACAACAGTACAGCGGATAATGCAAGCCATAATGTTACCCTTAAGAAACAAAGTACCTATATACCCCCTAATAACCAGTCCATTCACAGTTATGAACAGGTAGTGAGCAAAGATATATATTGGTTTTGCTCTAATTATAAAAAGAATAGGATCAAAGAAAGTTTAGGGCTGGATAACCTTACTCAAAAGGAAAGAACATGTCTGAACAGCTTAATAAGGAATAAAGATCTACGTATAATGAAACCCGATAAGGGAGGTGGTATCGTTGTATGCTACACTACTGATTATAATTCTAAAATGCATAATTGGCTCTATGATTCAGGAAATTATGAAGTTACATCACAAAATCAAATTAATATAGGGTACAAAAGAATTGATCTTATTATTGAGGAATATATGATAGACAACAGAATAAGTGATGAAGTATATAAGTTCATAAGAAATGACTATCCAGTGGTGGCCAAGATTGTAGGCATACCCAAAATTCATAAATCCATGGATAACCCCGTACAGACCAATAGTATCAGGATCTAAATCTAAAATCTATAACATAGGAGTCCTGATAGACACGTGGATGAAACACATATATAAAGTAGTGCCTCATATTATGAAAGATTCATGGCATTTTCTATACAATCTTACACCTGACAAATGGAATAAGGACTACATATTTATTACCATCGATGTGGTTGATTTATATACGAGCATACCTAAGGATGTAGGATTGGAGTTTTTCTCCAATAGTCTCAGAAAGTTTTCAGGTTTCACATGGGACAAGATTTGTTTACTCACTGAACTCATGTCCCTGGTGTTGGAACATAATTATATAACTTTTCAGGGTGAACTGTTCAGACAAAATATCGGGGTGGCCATGGGTGCTTCTTGCGCCCCTATATTTGCTAACATGGTCATGTTAGAATGGGAAACCGAACATTTGTTTAAGAGTAAATACTATGAAAAGGTTGAATATTATGCCCGATTTTTGGATGATTTATTCATATTATGGAAGGGGTCTGAGAATGAGATTCATGAGTTTGTTAAATTCCTCAATAACACTACTGAATTCCTAAAATTTACCTACAACTTCAGTAGCAAAGAGACCGCTTATCTAGACACTCTTATTGGACATACGGATGTTGGATTTACCTCTAGAATTTTTAGAAAGCCGACTTATTCCAATGATTTTATTGCCTATAATAGTAACCACCCGCCCCATATGTTTAAAAATATTATTAAGGGACAATGTATCAGGACGGCACGAATGTCCTCAAATGTGGACGTTATGAAAGAAGATATAGATTTACTATGCAATATGTTCCACAACAGGGGATACCCGATGAAAATGATTAAGAAAATTTCACAATTTGTTATTTCAGAATGGGGCAATAAATACAAACCGTTACTTGGTGACATTGAAGGCATAAATAATATTAGGGCGAAGGAAATGACTAACAGCTTCAATAGGGTATGTGTACTTACTTACAATCCCTATGTACATTACATTAAGGAAATCCTGTACAGACATTGGGATGTTATTCACTCAAATGGTTTAGATATTAAGCTGGGAAATAAACCAAAGATTGTATTTAAGGCAGCACTTAATATTAAAAGACTCTTGGAACGTAAGGATAGGATGAGCTTAGTGAAAGATAAATATACCCGAGGTACTACCAAGTGTGGTAGATGCCGCCAGTGTCATTATATAAATGAAGCAGATAAAGTAATATTAGCAGATATCAACCATACAGTGATTAAAAGCTTAAGAGGTAATTGCAACAGTAAAAAAGTGGTATACCTTGCCTGCTGTACAGCATGTAGGGCTTATTATATTGGAAAAACAGAGAGATGCATTAAAAAACGAATATATGAACATAATTATAAGATTAGTAAGCACGATACCACAAATGCATTATATAGACATGTGCTTGAGAAAGGGGAAAATCATAAGTTTATATTTACCATTATTGATCAAATCAAGACGTATGAAGGTAATTGGAAGAATGAATTAGCACTCAAGGAGAGTATATGGCAAATAAAAACTGATGCAACTAGATACCCTGGTCTTAATGACCATATTAGCATCAAACCTTTCCTTGTTCAATAATCAACTTTTGATATCCCCAGGGAGGTATTCTAGTAGTTTTTAGCATTTTTTTAGAAGTTTTTAGAGTAGTATATTGTTATACTGTGTTATATCTTAGATTCATGCATTGTGCAATGTATATGTTTACCATTCACATTTTATTTTATATTTACATTTATATTTATATTTATATTTATATATATATTTATATTTATATAGCTTATATATTAATTGGTATATATGAATTGGAATATGAATTTTATATAACATGTCAATACTTTAAATCAGTGTTATATTAGTTGTATATTTGATAAAATATATATACATTATAATTATATAATTATTTAATCATTTTTTATAATTTTTTAATTTCATGTTGATTTTGATGAGGAATTTAGTGAGTTTAGATTAATCATATTGTTAGGCAGATGAAATTAGTCCGTATACATACAGGATTCTTACAGCTCCATATTTAATGATGTTTTTCCTTTAAGAGATTTGGCGCACTTTTTGAATTGTAGCAAGAATGTAGTGTATAAAAGCTCAATTAATGTTAATGGCATCAGTTCTGAGGAAGATTGGTTGTACCAATCGAAAGCGCTTAACTGTCGATATTCCTGTGGATGTATTTGTGGATGTACCTTGTTTGGCTGACTTTTGGTGGTCGAAATAAAGAAGCATAGTATTGAGCTCGCTGTTTTTGCTGTTTTTTGGTGGTCGAAACAAAAAGCATAGTACTGAGCTCGCTGTTTCTGCTGTTTTGGAAACTGTTACTTCCTGTATCTGTACGAGCAGCGTCCTGATCAGCACTCCGTTTACCAGTTTGTTTTTTAAATAACCAACAGAAACATAGAAAAAATAAATACTTAAAATACAACCAGGAAAAAATAAGAGTCATCGCCTCCTTTTCAAGACAGGGTACTGTTCAAACCAGGCATTCTATATGCTTGGAGAGCAATAATCCATTTAAGCTCCATTTTCTCAATAAAGTTATTAAAATCTCCACCTCTAATATTAGGTGAAAACAATTGTAAGACCCTAAAACTAAACCTACTATGCCCTGGACAGGAAACAGCATGTGAAGCTAGTGCATTAGTCAAAACTGAATTATGTATACTATTAACATACTCTAAGATCCTTTCTCTAAATTGCCTTGTGGTCTTACCAACATAAAAACAAGAACATGTACAACAGGTTGCTAGATAAACTAAATTTGTACGTCTACATGTGAAAAAGAACCTAGGAGAAAAGACACGCCCAAAGATGGGATGGCTAAAAGACAAATCCTAGGCAATAAAGTTACAAGCTTTGTAGCTCCGGCAAGGGAAAGTACCCTTTTTGCATGGTATAGTGTCAGTAGGTATGGCTCGAGAAGGTCCATAGTATAACATCCTTTTCAAAGATACATTGCTTCTAAACATAAAATGTGGTTCTGCATCAACCAAGTTCTTAACCTTATTATCAGCCAATAAGACTGATCAATTCTTCCTCACAATGTCACAGACCTATTTTATATCACTAGAATAGGTAAACAGAAACCTGAGATGACCAGACACGAATCCCTGTGCATTCAGTCCTTTGATCCATCCATTCATAGAAAAGTAGGCTCTCCGGGTGGATGTTGATCATTTATTCTATGGTATCAGAGCCAAATTCTCTGGAGATGAATGACTGCTGAAACTGGATGAACTTTGTATAGATGTCTCTGCTAATGAAAGCAGATTATGACAACAGAAGTACAAGATGCTCTTAAGAGACTATTCTAAGTTTACTAAAGGGCATATTTTTGTATGGCCCCATGACACTGTACCTGGTTCCACAGCTGGGAAATCTGATGACCCACCCTTATCTAATAATTCATCAATTCAAGCCACCAATGAACTCAACAAAGGTAGTTCCACTACGGTATATGCTGCAATACCCAGTATGAGTGCCATAATTAGTGATCTAGTCACAGTAAAATTAAAAAGCACAATAAACAGTACTCAGTAATGGTGTTACAAAACATATGAATATGACCCAAAACGTACTTGGCAGTACAGACAAGGACATTATGGTATATTAAATTAAATACAGCAGGACAGTGTAGGCATGGGTGTCACAAATGATGAATCAGTAACATTTGCTAGAGGTATGGCTGTACATACAGTTCCCAGAAATATTAGAACAGTGCTATATGATACAGACATGGGTTTCACAAACAATGGAAAGGTACAATTTCCTACAGACACAATCAATAAGTGAACAAAATAATATGGTAGTTAAAGACATGATAGAAAGAATAACAAAACAGTGCATTTAACTTATAAGAGTAGAAAATAACGGTGATCCTTGAAACTGAGGTTATAGAATTCGAGGTCCCTCAAAAAAGGGAAATGAGCAAAGGCGCCCACCTGCTATAACCTAATGAAAACTACTTTACCACTGCATGGCAATTCCCAGCAGCTTCGATGTTGTGTCTTTCGGCTTTTCCCGGTTAGGGGTCGCCACAGTGGAACTCCGGTCTGCTAATGATTGGCAGTAGATTTTTATGTGCCGAGTTGCCAGCCCTGACGCACAACCTAGGTACGCCCATTCACGCATGTCTCCACACAGAAGACGCTCTAGCTGAGAATCGAATGGGACACCATCTTACTGTGAGGCGACAATGTTACCGCAGCACCACCACTGCATAATTCATAAGCTGTTTTTTTTTTTTTAACACAAGAAGAAATTAACTGTGTTGCCCATGAGGCAGGGGGTAATATTTGCCAGCAAAAATTCTAAAGTATCCTAAGGATATTTCTGCCATAATTCAGAAGACACAAGATTAGGATGAAAGCTTACCATTTGCTTAGGAGGTTAGTAGTTTACCATACATTAACAATTTGTCCCCTCAGATATTACTGAGAGGTTGCTAAGTGCAAATAATAACTAGGATCAAATTTAATCCTGGTTGTAGTATGACTGTATGAAGAGATATTTAATGACTGTCATTTCACCAAGTAAAATTATATG
Organism: Protopterus annectens; assembly: GCF_019279795.1. Lineage (NCBI taxonomy): Eukaryota > Metazoa > Chordata > Ceratodontiformes > Protopteridae > Protopterus > Protopterus annectens. The sequence goes on from NC_056741.1 coordinate 694,020,915, forward strand.
AGCTGACATTGGCTAAAACTGAAGGAAAATGGTATGAAGTGTCTTACTCTTACATACCTATGGAAACTCCTCTACCTCCACACTTTTTAACTAGCTGGGAAAGTGAGGCAGTTTGGAGGAAAGAGTGATTCTTCAGAATGTAACATTTCATCAGAAGCTGAATTCAACATGCTGGGTTTAATGCACCATGCTATGTCAAACTCAGCTTCAGTTAATAGTAGATCTGCCCTTAATTGCACCAGAACAGACACAGCTTGTGATCTCCATCCTCTTCACTTTAACTTGTGGAGTGCAAGGTGAGCATTGTTCTTCTTGAAACTACTGAAGAGTCAAGAGTTTGCATGGAGATAGCCAAAAATGGAAAGAGTTGCAACAGTGAAAATGCATGAAGCTAGTACCCAGGAACAGAGGTGTAGCTATGGAGGTGCAAAGGGGACAACTGCCCCAGGTACAATGCCAACACCACATTTGCAGTGAGAGATAAAACACATAAGCTCTCTGTGCATGCTCAAGAGCAACACCAGCATTCAAAAAGGAAAGCTGGTACTGCATTTTCAGTCAGGGCTGAAGTGTTCAGGACTCCATGTGTGGTATTTAGTTGTAGCAAACAACTTGTTACATTTCTAGCAAGCAGTTTGCTACAGTCTAAAGTTGACCTTTTTTTCCTCAAGTATGAAGGGACTCTTTTTTTATTTGCTCCTCAATATAAAGTTGAGGAAGGCATCCAATTGGGTTATGTCACAGGGTGCCAAAAATAGCTGGCATTGGCCCTGATCAGGAATAATCTTATAAGTCATTCTAATAATGGTGATGCCATTAAGGACATCAAGTGTTTATTAAGTGGTTTGTCTATGTGATCTTTTTACTTTTTGGTTTAGTTGCTAGTTGAGATATTTTGCAAACAATTTAATGGTTATGGACATCAGCTGGGTTTAAATACCCTGTGTCTGTAGAGTATGGCCAAACAGTCCACTTATGTTGTGTTGTGCTGACAAGGTCATAAGAAGGCCAAAACATTTATGTCCACAGTTAGTTTTGTTTGGCCTTGTTGGCCTGTCTGTCCATAAAGAATTAAAGAGGAAAAAGTAAAAAGTCATGGACATTCAGAAGCCATATAGCTTAAACACTTCATTTTCATATATCCCATGGCCCTCTATTACAGGGGGGTTTATGGTATCACACAGTAAAAACTGTAGTTTGCCTAAATTATCGAACCATGTCTTGTGAATGTAGCTGTTCCATCACTGACAAAGGAGGCTTTTGTTTCCCGTATTCTTAAGACAGATATGGATGTTGATTATCTAAATAACAACAGATGAATCTCAAATTTACCCTTTGTTGGTAAGCTTCTGAAGAGGGTTTTCTATATGTAAATGGGTACCTATATTATTGTTAATCAGATTTATGACACATTCTAGTTTGGATTTTGGTTAATGCACAATAAGGGAGAGTACCCTGGTTAGGGTATTTGACAGTCATCTTTAGTTACAGTTCAAATTTTTTACACCATCTTAATCCTTTTAGAGTCGTCTTCAACATTCAGTGTGGTAGACCACGAAAACCTTTGGATGACTTGACCCATTAATGTGGTAACATGAGTATTGCATGGCAATGGTTTGCCTTCTACTATTCTGGCCATACTCCATGGGTTATATATGAAGTTAATACTTCCTTACCCTTCTGCCTGACATGCAGAGTGCCAGAGACTTCAATTTGGGGGCTGCTGTTGTTCACTGTATATGTGCTGCCACTTACAAGATGTTATTCAAAGGAGAGGTTTAAAATATTACTGTAATGCTGATGTCTTGCAGCTACACCTCTCCTTCCCCCAAAATGAGCCTCAGATTGACTAGTTTCTCACTTGAAATGTATCCATAATTGTATGATCAATAAGCGTTTGAAAGTTAGTGCCACCAAAGATGATTGCTATGGCCATTCACACACCATTCATAATTCTTCTGTTCCATTGCTGTTCCCATATCTCATCCATGATGTTAACAAGCTGAGATTTGTGTCAAAGGTACAGAATTTAGGAGTGACATTTGATAAAAGTCTCATCCTTGGTAACTATGTATTTGCCATTATCAAGTCCTCATGTTCTTTCCTAAGGCATACCTCCCTTAATAAGCATTTTATTCCTCTAGATGATTTACCTCTGGTTATGCAAGCTTTAGTCTTATTAAAGGAGAATAACTGTAATGCCGTATACCTGGGGTTTTAGAATGTTGACCTGGATCAGCAGCATTCGGTGGGGAACTCTTCAGCTTGGCTGCTTTACTGGAGATCTGGGCATCACTATATTACACCAATGCTGCAAAGCCTAAACAAGTCACTTGTTCAGTTTTGTGTCAGTAATTAAGTTCTTACCCTAGTATATCTTGCCCTTCATAGCTTGAGTCCTCTCTTTTCATTAGGTGCCTCAAGTATTTGCCTGCTCATATTTTGATATTTTATACCCTGGTGCTGCTGGGGATTCTAAGGGGTCAGCTAGATTCTTCAGCTGAGTGCCCTTTTGCCTACAAGGGTACATGTCTTTGGAGTCTCCTACCAGAGTGGTTGAGGCTGAGTTTGACACTTAATGGTTTTGAGCAGTCTCTTAAAGCCTACTTATTTGACTTCACTTTAGGGGGGCTTAATTGTCTGTATTTTGTAGATATTTGATGTTATTTTGTTTAAATATGTTTACTTGTTTAATGCATGTGTAATTGTATCTATCCTACAGACACTTAAACTTGAATCTGAATTTGTTTATTGATCTGTTTAAACAATGTGCAAATCATTTTGCTAGGATACAGACTCCTTTTTTTCTCCAGTACTTAAGATAACAATAACTTACACAGCTTGTGTCTAATAATCCTGCAAAACTCACCAAATCTTATAAATTATTCTGCAATCAAATTTCACAAATCTTTACAAATGGCTTCAGGTAAACAGACCCTTACACATTTCTTCAAAAACAAATGTAATGATATCCTCAAGCCTCAAAATGCTTTCTAATATATACTATGTACCATACCTGATATTCTGATTCAGGTCCTGAATGGTAATATCATTACAATCATACAGGAGCAAAAATACCTGGGCTCACCTTGCACTCATTCCTTCACTTTTCTACCCATGCTGACAACAAAACTTCAGAGTTTTCTATAAACTTAAATTGTGTTATTGCATCTCCCATCTCCTCTCTTCAGACTCTCGCAAAGCCATAGCCAAAAATGTTCTAATCTTAAAAGTTGAATATGCCGTACCTCTGCTAAGTATGTACTGAGCATACAATTGTCAAATGTTGCAAGCAAGTAAATTAAAAAGAAGTAGGTTGCTTTCCACGCCAACCAGAATGCATACCTCTGTGACCTGCTAAACAATGTCCAGTGGTCATTATTCCCAATACAGCTGCCCCTCTATTAGGGGCACTAGTATTTAAAATTCTCCAGGTGGTTACTGCCCATCACTGAAAAGACCAAAATGACTCAGTCAAAAGTATCAAGATGATCGCCATACCTGCCAGATCAAGACATTTCCCAGAATGGGCCCTGCTGTTTTGGAACCACTTATGGAAAGAAGTAAAAGTTAACAGTACCCTTGACACTGGAAGAACTATTTTTAAGAAATCCAAATGCTCTTGCTTCTGAGATAAAGACTGACTAAACTAATTAACTTTGACACATAAGGCACTGCATTGCAGTGAGCATAATGGTGTACACACAGAGATGTGTGTATATATTGTACAGAATACAATGTTTTTGTACACACGAAAAAGGTATATATTGTTTGCACTGTAATGTTCATACTAGCATTTAGAATATTTCATAGGACAAACAGTGTGTGTGTGTGTGTGTGTGTGTGTGTGTGTGTGTGTGTGTGTGTGTGTGTGTGTGTGTGTGTGTGTGTGTGTGTGTGTGTGTGCACTCGTGTGTGGTGGTGGGGATAATGGCAGTCACGTGTGTAAAAATCTGACATTTCTGGTTGCACCTTTTGGGCTGTATAATGGTGAACTGAAGGAGCAGCTGTGGATCACTGTAGGTCATGGAGTCATGTGATCTGATGTTTTTCTGAGAAACATTAGCTTAGACTTACTGGTGTAGATGGAATGGTCCTGATGGAGAGATGAAAAGTCAGCAAGCAAAGGAGAGTATTAGAGCTGAAATTGAATTCATCCTCAAGTCTTGGTGAGTACCTTCGCAAGGTGGACCCTGTTTTTCACAAAATCTCACCAAGGTGACACGGATATATAGACTGTATTTATATAGCATATATCATGGACAGAAGTAAATCAAAAATAAAAAAAAGATAGCTGGGTGCACAAGACCCAGGATAAAAAAGTGCCCAATCCTGGTAGGTGCACTGGTGCCAGGACTGGAAAAAATGACAGTGTAGAATCCTCAAAATGCAGAAACAATCCTACAATGGGGCCAGGCCAGGCTCAGGGGGAGGATGGCCCCCCTGTTGTAGAAGGAAGTAGTAGTCCACAAAAATGACAAAAATTGATTGGCCAAAGAAGAGCCATAAAGATGACAGAGTGGACTATTGAGGATAAGAAAGAAATTATGTATTGTTACTATTATGTAAAAAGCCCAGAATTTCTAGACACAAGATATACAAAATGATTATGAGAGAAATTAGAGGAAAGAAAAATACTTCTGCAGGAAAAACTGTCACAAGCTTCAAATAAAAATTTGCGTTCATTAATACAACAGATTTTTGAAAAACAGTATATAGATCAAGAAACTTTGATCTCTTTGGAAAAAGAAGCCTCTGAGGAAGTGAGAAAATATAAACAACAAAACCTAGAGATATTTGAAAAATATGAAAAAGAAATATGGACATGGGAAAGAAAGAGAGATTTGATATGGTGCAATATTTATGCAAAGCAGAAAGCAAAGTTAACTAATATACAAAAGGCAGTTTCAAAGATATTCGAAGAAAAACACAGACAAAGGCATCCAGATATGGAAAATTTCATAAAAAAAGACTAAAAGCACAAATATATAATATAGAAAAGACAATTAGTAAAGTAGAAGTTGAAGAAATATAAGTTGAAGTTATGGAGTGCCTGCGAAGTGAAGGATTTAATGTAGAACGTCTAAAACAGACTACATCACAGCATGATGGAGTGAGTCCCCAGAATAAGGAAAAGCAAGAAGATCAGGAGACATGTGAAGAAGAAATATGGACATGGGAAAGGAAAAGAGATTTAATGTGGTGTAATATTTATGCAAAGGAAAAAGCAAAACTAACTAATACAAAAAGAGCAGCACCAAAGATATTTGAAGAAAAATATAGGCAAAGGAATCTGGATATGGAAAAATTTGCAATGCAAAAAATAAGACTAAGAGGAAAAGTAGAAAAGAGATTAGTAATGGAGAACTCAAAGAAATAGAAATTGAGGTAATGGAACAGCTAGAAAGAGAAGGATTCAGTGTAGAAAATCAAATGCAGAAAGCACCACAACAGGATAGAGCAATGGATATCCAAATTAAGGGGAAACCACTGGAACAGGAAGCAACAGGTCAGGTGCCATATCAAGATATTTTGGAGCTTTCCACAGGAAACCAGTATAAAAGTTCACTTGAAGCTAGACAGGAAGGAAAGGAACAGGAAACTGCGGAAACTCTGATGCAGTCAATGTTGAGGAGTGATAGGCCAGTGAGTTTCCATATGACAGAACAACAGATGACACAGGATGAAATTGAAGAGAATGTGCCACAAGAAGATGTTATATAACTTTCTATAGAATCCCTGCAGGAAATGGAAAACAAGGGATGTGCCCTCAGTATGGAAGAAAAGAAGTTAAGAGAAGAGTTGCTTGATTTAATAGACAAAGACGGATATATCAAGATCAATGAGAGAAATAGACTGCAGAAGGTTAATAAAACCCCAAAAGTCAGAAGCTTGATAAAACAAATGAACACAGTAATTAGGACTGTCCATAGAGATCCATGCGATGTAACAGAAGTAAACAGAATATATTACTGTGGTGCTAAATTAATAACTGATAAAAGTCCTACCACAGGAACAGGCTAGTGAGGGAAAAGGGGGTGAAAGCGAATACCATCATGGAAATATCGAACAGAGAAAACTATAAAGCAGCTAAGACAAGAAGTTTCATTGTTAGAAGATTATAGAAGAGGAACAGATCGACAAAAATATTAAGAAAGATAGATGTGATAAAAGCAATGCACAGTATTGGAACAGACCAGGATCTATTATGCACTACTTTAGATAACAAACTAAAAATTTCAAAACAGGCAGAAATACAAAGATAATTATAAGGGAAAAGCACAAAATAAGCAATTTACTGATGACCCAAAAACATTTTATAGAGAACTGGGAAATAAGGTAAAAGGAATTTTTAGATTGCTGAAAAAAGAGGAAGTAGATACATTTTAGAGAAGTATCTATGAAGATCCTGTGGAACATAACAAATATGCTAAATGGATAGAAGAAGTAAAAGAAAAAAATAAGAAGTTTAAAGGTACAGAATATGAAATGGGATAAAATAACAGCCAGAGAGATTGAAACAAAGTAGGCCCAGATGCAGTACCTAACTTTTGACTTAAAGTATTAGCTTCTTTACATGAGGATCTAGCCATGAGTAAGAACTATTTATATGCACACCCCAAACAGACACTGCACTGGTTAATAATAGGAAAAACAATGCTCTTACTTAGGAGTGAACCTGCAAGCTACCCTAAAAATTATAGACCAATAACTTGTCTTCCGACAACGTATAAACTATACACGGGGATTGACGTCGACAGAGTTTATAATCATTTAGAAGAAAACTCAATTATGGCAGTAGAACAAAAGGCCAATAAAAGAAAGTCATATGGAGCAAAGGATCATTTGTTGTTAAATAAAGTTATAGTGGAGAACTGTAAGAAAGGGAAGAATCTAAGTATGGCATGGATTAACTATAAAAAAGCATTTGATAGTATCCCACATTCATGGATAAAAGAGTGCTTAAAAATGCATAAGGTACATCCTACACTGATTGATTACATTACAGTAACCATGAAACAGTGGCAGACCACTTTGCAATTAAGCCATGATAAAGGACAGATTATTATCCCAGGGATAAAACTCCAAAGAGGGATATTCCAGGGTGACTCCCTGTCACTGTTGTTATTTTGCCTTGCCATTAATCCATTAAGCTGTTTACTTAACAGCTTAGGTCATGGCTACAATTTGGCTTCAAGAAAATAACAAAGTCTAATGACTTCTCATCTTCTCTTTGTTGATGATTTAAAATTGTATAGCTCATCAGATGAGGAACTGAAAGTACAGCTGCAGGTTGTCAAAACTTTTTCAGATGATATTGGAATGTCATTTGGTCTTGATAAATGTGCAAAAGCAACCTTTAAAAAAGAAAATTGCAGCACCAGGAAACATCAGTTTGGGGCAAGAATGTGATATAAAAGAACTTGAGCAAGAGGGGGTGTATAAATAATTGGGAATTGATGAAGGATCAGCAATAAAACATGAACAAATGTGAATAAAGCTTAGTAAGGAGTACTTTAGAAGACTTAAATTAATCCTGAAAACAGCATTGACACCTAGGAATAAGATACAAGCTATAAATCAATTTGCTCTTCCTGTCCTAACTTATAGTTTTGGAGTGATTGACTGGCTCCAAGAAGTGTTGGATAGACTGGATATTAAAACAAGAAGGATGCTTCATGCTCACTAAATGATTTATAAAAATCAGTGTATACCAAGATTATATATTCCCCATTCTGAAGGAGGGATGGACCTCCTTGAAATTGATTACATGTATAGATCTGCAATCGTGGGACTCCACACATATTTACTGACCTCACAAGATACAAATGTGGTGAATGTTTTGAAACATGAGGAGAATAAATCTAAGATGACATCTCTGCTTAATTTAGCAGAAGCATATCAACGTCAAGCAGGAATGGAAATCAAACCAGAAGTGAATAAAAACCAGGCAGCAACTGAATGTGCTAAAAAACAAAAGAAAGAATATAAGGTGAAGGACCAGATGAGAAGGCAAGAAATGTGGAAAAAATATATAGTTGCAAGTATAGAAAACTTCTGGAAGAGCCTCATGTTGATTAAGAACAAACGCAGGAATGGTTAAGGAGAGGTGAATTTACATCAAGAAATGAAAGGTTAATATTGGCAGCCCAAGATAGTGGGCTATGTACACACTGGTTTACTAAGTCCATTGAACATGTGGGAGAAACAGACATATGTAGGTTTTGTGGAACTGAATTGGAAACAGTCACACACCTTATTGCTGGTTGTGACTCTCTAATGGCAGAGGGACTGTATACTAAAAGGCATAATAATGTGGCGAGACTGTTACACTGGAGATTGTACAAACATTATGGTATCGAAGTGGCTGAAAAACATTGGAAACATGAGCCACAGAGAATCATAGAAAATGATGAAGTTTACATCACATGGGATCACCCAATACCAACAGTCCAAAAGATAGATGTTAGAAAACCGGATATAGTGGTCCAAGAAAAGAAGACAAAAGTAGCATTGATCATTGAAATCGCCACACCTAGTGAGTACAGTGTCTTACATACAGAGAAACACAAAAGTCGTAAAATACCTCGATCTGCAGGCAGAAACAAAGCCATGTGGAAGAAAGATACCCAGACAGTTCCAATAGTAGTAGGAGCAACTGGTCTTATAAAAAAGAATTTACAATTGTATTTAGATATGTTACCAATTCATGTAACACCGTACGAACTGCAGAAGGAGTCATTACTGGGCACATTGTGGGTGCTGCAAAGTGCAATTTTGGCTAACATCAAAGAGTGAAACAATACTAATTTCATGAACTTTAATCATACTTTGACTTAGGAACGGGGTCCATTCCCGTCATGGTATTAGAAACCCAAAAGACTTGGAGAAATTAAAAAAGTGCAAATGGTAATCAATAAATTCATGAATTATGGCATGAGCAGATATATGAAAGAATGTTTAGGAATGAAAGAAAAATGTTGGTCAGGGAATTATTGAGTTAAAATATTCTGTTGCTTAAATATAAAGGAAATCACCTTATTTAAGAATGCAGCTTCAGAAACTGATTCAAAGATGCTGAGTTTATATTTCATTTTCATACCAGTAGAAAGAAGAACAGGACCATCATAATTTGTAAAAGAATTGCAGAAATTCCAACAATCCATGCTGTTGGTCACTCTTACTTTGCCTATACTATTGCATTTTCTGGGGGGGGGGGGGTTGGAGGTGTTTTCCTTACTTACCATATCATTATGCACAAAGAGTATTTACTGCAGCATAATACTACCTGTTATACTAACTCTGTGTATAGTTTCTGCTGCAGTGATTTTCAGAGTTTATAGTAGTACTGATATTATCTTCTACTGAGAGATGGCATAAGTAATTGTGCTGTATGTTCCTGTGTCCTAAAACAGACTGTGTGTTCCCCTAGTCTGCATTTCAGTATGTCAGAGTTGACTTTATCAAAGGTGTTGTGGTTTGATTTTGGTTCTGCAGGAGTCAAAAAAGAGAGAAAATACATATTTTTGTTTTACACGTTTTTCCTTTTTCTCTGACTCTGTACATCTTCAGAGTTGGTACAAATAAATATATGATTTGAGAGGGCTAATATAAAAATTAGGGATATAGGGGACTTGCCCCACCGCAGAAACAATTGTTTAGTAGTATAATACAATGCTTTGCTACTTGAAGTCATTGTTGTAGCTTTAGATGTTTTTGTAGTCATTAATTCATAGCAATGAAATGAAACAAGATTACTTATAAATCTATCTTCCTCAACACTTTTCTAAACGTGCACATTTTCAAAGGTTGCTGATATATTCATTAGGTGTGTCATGTTTTAATAAAAATGCATTAAAAAAATGGCTCGCAAATCTGCACTGTGTATAATTTCTAATGTTTCAGCTACTTTGAAAAAGTCTTAAATACCATTTTCCAAAAGGTGGACAGAATCAACATAAACCTTCATGGGTATGTACTTGAGGTACATACAATGCTGTTGATAACTATAGCACTATAATGAACATGAAGAACCAGATTTGTGAGACTTGATTTCAGATGAATGCATTTCATCATTTCACACCACACAAGTGGTAGAGTTTAGCTCTATCTTATGCCAAGGCACAAATATACGATATGATGCTGTTGCTGAAGACCTTGATACCAGTTCCTAAAGCACATTCTTTGTGCATAATGTAGGAGGTTTGGTGAAAGACAAAGGGAGAAAGAAGAAACATTCCGCTGCATCTTTAAATTTTGCAGACAATATGACTGTGGCCACTATAAAATATATTTGCAGGCAATATGCAAAAGCAGTCAGCATATCACCAATATATGAATATACATTTTCACATGAATTAGTAAGATAACATATATACATCCATTCAGATATATAGTTATTACCTACACCATGGCGCTACAGAATTGTTGCCTCACAGCAAGAGGTTCTCCTGTTTGATTCTCGGCTGGAGTGCCTTCACAGTCGAGTGGCCTTCGAAAGACATGCGTGAATGGGCGTGCCTTCATTGAAGGTTGGGCATCGAGCTGGCAACTTGGCACTATAAAAATCGACTACCAATCATTAGTGGACTGGAATTCTGCTGTGGCAACCCCTAACCGGGAAAAGACAAACAAAACTAAATTTAGTTTCTCTATCATCGGTATTTCATCCAGCTGGTATGAACAGAAGACACCAAAGAGCTTCTCCATCATCTGTATTTCATCCAGCTGGTATGAAGAGAAGACACCAAGGACACCCTTGAGCGTCCTATAGCACACCGATGCATTTACATATACAAGTGCCATAAATAATCAATTACATTGATTTACTTACACTAATTACATTTCTGTACCTTCACTAACTAAACTAAAGCACACACATAGACTAATTATAAACGTGTTAATGCCAGATATTCCGTGTGTGTGTATTTGTGTGTGTGATCAGAACATGCAAACCAGTTTGGGAGAACATCGGAAAAGAAAGCTTTCACATTAATAAAGTGCATTGAAAATAATTATTACATTGTTAAGCTACAGACACATTACTGCTGATATTATAGCCTGCTGTTTGCACATTCCAGTCATAAAACCATTGCTCTTCACAAGATTTAAACACATTTTTCAAAATATGTATATCTCAATGTTTCATGAAGAAAGGAAAATAACTTTTATATGCCCTGTAAGTAGTTTTGCACAACACTCAAAAAATGAATAGCCCAGATGGAAAAAAACTATTTCTTGCCATGACCTGCAAAGTAACAAATGTCACATTCTGAAGGTGTCATAAAGAAATACCAATACTGTAAACTCATAGTGCAGAAATCGAATAATAGAAACACTTCAAGCATGCATTCACAGATTTCAACATGCTTTTGTCATTGTACTATTTATGAATAGTTTTGCTTCTGATTTTCAATGCTGCTCTTTTATAACCTGAACTGCTGAAGAAGAAGAAAAATGTAACCTCCTGACTGTGATTTAAGCATGGCAGCTACAGAATCACTTTCCAGAATGAAATATAAAATAAATTGTACAGAACCTGCAAATAGATGTCACCACATTCATGAGGAGATGAGTGTGAAAATAAAATCTACAGAGGAAGGCAGCAAATAAAATAATAATTACTGAATTTGCTATAATGTATTTTAAAGCTTCAGTATGCAGTCATATGTTTGTGTTTTTAAATATTACCATCCTAATTTGACATACATTTCTTAAAACACTGTTCCACGCACAGTGTTAAAGCAATGGTTTAAATTGCTATCTGAATGTTAATTTTATACACTGGGTAAACAATAATCTTTCAGGACAGAATTGCATAATGTCCCTCTATTTATAACATTATGTCCCATGAAGAAAATCTGGAAATGGCTAGGTTATACCACAAGTTGCAATGTCCAGTGAAACAGTATAAAAATGACACTAAAATCCAACAGTGCAGCCAGCTTCAATTTGTGATTTTACATAAAAGTGCAATGATGAGCCTGATCTAGAGAAAATGATGGTAATATAATCTCTTGATGGTAAGTGCATATTTGTGGACAGTGTGATATGTTGTTTCCTACAAGGTCGGAAGGATATGTAAAACAAATGAAGCAATGGTGGGTAATATTCAGTTCTCTTTTTTTTCCAAATAAAAAAAAAATAATTTTCTGCATTTCTGGGTCATGACACTGGGGGCAAGTTATATAAACAGTGGAAAAGACAGTGGGTAGCATGGCATACTGAAAAGGAAGAAAATAAATAAAGAGTTTTATTACAGAGGTGGGTGGGAGCCAAAGTGTATACAGAGAAAATAAGCAGGATTTCTTTAATTATATAGGGGTCGTGAACAGAAAGTGTTTGTATGTGTGGGAAGGGGGAGTGGAACAGTAAACAGATAGAGGAAACAAACTAGGGGCTGGACAGTATACAGAGGAAGCAATTTCTTTCTGTTTAATTGCACAGTGATTGGAAAACAACACAGAGAAGGACAAAAAAGAAGAATGCAAGTCAATTTTCATTTAAAAGACTGAACTGTTTGGTACCAGCATTTATGTAAATATAAGAATGATTCATTTGTTTCAACATCATAAAGCTAAAGTAATACTAGCATTCCATTCTATCTGCGTTGTCATTAAGTAACAGCAAAACCCATTACAGATAGCTGTGGTCTGCAGTGAAATAACATGGACATATTTGATTTAAATGGCATTACTAAACAACATGGATTGCAAAAACAACTGTAAGGATAGGCAAATATACAGCAGCACAACACCTAACACTGACAAATATAGCTTAGCATAAGTAACACAATATCAGGAAGTAAGCAAGATCAAAGAAAATGTTATAGGAGGCATTAGAAAACTTGATTTTCTTATCATACCATGGATCACTTATAATAGAGTTGTGTGTGTGTGTGTGTGTGTGTGTGTGTGTGTGTGTGTGTGTGTGTGTGTGTGTGTGTGTGTGTGTGTGTGTGCGCGTGTGTGTGTCTGTGTGTGAAGTTTTTGTGGCATGTGACTTGATAAGCATTTACAATTTAAAAGATTGCTAAATGTGTAAGTATGATGTTCTCCATTAAAGATGGGGACTTCCCAGATGGTCACCCATGGTCAATAAATGTAAACAAATAAATTAGTAAATTAACAAAGATCATGTTGCAATAAACTGTGCATCAACCCTGGTAGGCATTAACCTTAATACAATCTAGAAACTGTTCTATCATTTTTAAGAAGACATAGTACAATATATATGGAAAAGTGCTACTTCCATATCATGTCAATAAGCCAGTCATCTCTAATACCATGAAAATGAGAAAATTCTGTTTTGCTCGTGTGATGTTAGCACATGTTTTCCACACCATTTTCTCATATATTTTGTTTTTCTTTGTCTCTTTCTCTATCTTTCTTATGCCATGCTGATAGCAAGCAGTCTTTTCTAAGGCATTTTGAAAATTGTCTCTGTCCAAGCCATGTTAACAGTCTCTCCATTTCATGTTTGCAGATATGTTGTTTTATTTCCTGTGGTATTGTAGTACACATTAATTTTCAAATGCTTTGATGATGTAGAAGTCATTGTTTTCTTATAACATTGTAAAAACACACATGCTGTTTCTCGCATTCCAGGTGGTATACATGTTGTGTCTAATACTATACCAATACACCCATACAATACTAGCATTTCTGTCTTATGCCTTTATAACATAGTTATGAAATGCTGACATACATGCACGTCCTCCCATGTTATCTATGGCATGCTGACATACATTCCCATGCTTTGTTATCATATATGTCATTTCTACCATGCCATGCTAACTCTTAAGTGTACATGGTAGGTCTTGCCAAGATAACATACAAGATGTTTATCCCATGCCACATTAACACAAATGTTGAATCTTTCATGGCATGCTGACTGATATATTCATGCAGAACTAACACAATGACTTCCATGTTGTCTGCTCCATGCCAAACTGATGCAGCTATGCTATTTTGCCATAGTCTCTTCCATCTCATCTTTACATACCCATGCACTTTGATATACAGACTGCCTGCTCATCTCATTGTGATACATATAAAATCTCTTCTATGCCTAACGGTTGTAACTGCTGCTGCTTCCCCATCATGCAGATACACAACTGTCCTCATGTCATGCTGACAAACCTAGACCATGTTGACACAAAATGTTGTCTCTCCCATACTATATCAACAGAGAGGCACTTAGTTTACATGCAATTGGAGAACATGAAGCATTAGAATAATATGTTAAATGGATTCAAAACGTGACTGCAATGGCACATACGAGAAGATAGTACCTTGAAAGGCATTACACAGAATCTTCCCTCTTAAATACATTTACTGTACATCATGCTTCATGCTTGCAGTAAGTTATCACATGCTACAGTCAGGAAGTTATCACATGCTACAGTCAGACAGTAAGTTATCACATGCTACATTCAGTAAGTTATCACATGCTACAGTCAGTAAGTTATCAAATGCTACCGTCAGACAGTAAGTTATCACATGCTACAGTCAGACAGTAAGTTATCACATGCTACAGTGAGTAAGTTATCACATGCTACAGTCAGACAGTAAGTTATCACATGCTACAGTCAGTAAGTTATCACATGCTACACAGACAGTAAGTTATCACATGCTACAGTCAGTAAGTTATCACATGCTACAGTCAGACAGTAAGTTATCACATGCTACAGTCAGACAGTAAGTTATCACATGCTACATTCAGTAAGTTACCACATGCTACAGTCAGACAGAAAGTTATCACATGCTACAGTCAGACAGTAAGTTATCACATGCTACAATCAGATCACATCTTCATTTTCCATAACAGCAACCATCATATTCAGTAACAGTGGTCAGACTGATAACTGAAGACAATTAAATAAAAGGCAATGATGTTAAATATTCCTCTACAGTGGTATGGTGCTGCTGCTGCAGTTTCATTTCATGTATGGTTTCTACATTATACCCATGAGTCTGCACTATGATTACATTATAATTAAATAGTGCGCCAGAAATATTACTCATGGGCAGCTTTTTGCAGCAAACATTATGGCTTGTCAGTTTTCCTTCTGATTACTTGTTAGTTTCTAACCTATCATATCTGAAACTTGCATTTTTGCCATATCTTTTTTTTTCCTGTGATATGCATATCAGTGAAGGCTTTAAAATATTCATGATTTCAGACTATGACTCACTGAAATAGATGATTGCTTAAGAAGGAGGTAGTTGTGCTTTCAACTGCATGGTATAAAGCTATTGAATTGGTTAATTGGTCCTTCATATGTCCTTTCAGCTACAAATCAGGCCACAAGAAGAAGGGTAAATGCACTCAATATATATGGACAGCTTAGAGTAGAAACTCATCCTGAAACTGGGAAACTTCGGGAAAGTCCCTAGAGAAACAGAAGAATATGCATATTCTCCACAAACAGTAACCAGAAATCAGGAGCATACCTCAAGCCAGGAAGATGAAAGGCAGAAATTATAACCACTGAGACATTTTGCTGCTCAAAGAGGACCCTGAATTTCTCAGAATGGCTTGCCAGCAAGCATATGATTCTAAAAGTAGTCGTAAAAGTCAAGTTTCTAAGTAGTTATTTTACAACTGTGTTTCTGATTCTTTCTTCCACTTTCTGTTTTTGTTTTGTTTTGTTTTTTAAGTTTATTAGCCTGCATTTGTATTTAAGTAATGTTATATAATACCAAACTGAGGGAATGCTCACTTGCTGTGCACATCCTTGGAGCTCTTTTAAAAATAAGATGAGGGACTCATACACATAGTATGTACTGCGTATGGTTTGTGTGTATAAAGAAAGGAGGAAAAATTGTCCAGGTGATATAGAGACAGCAGCATTTCAGGCTGCAGAAGAAACATGTTACTGCTCAACAAGCAGACAGATGCTCAGTGCATATGTAAACTGGCAAAGTAACATGGTGTGTATTTGTTTCTTTTAACTGTAAACCTACCTGGTTCAAAAAAACAATAGCTAGGTAGATGGATATAGGTATAGATATAGATGTAGATAGATGTGCACATATACATATATACATATATATACGTGTGTATATGTAAATCTACATATATATATAATATATATATATATATATATATATATATATATATATATATATATATATATATATATATATACAGAGAGAGAGAGAGATGATTATAGTATGAATATTTGAAATGCAAAACTGCCAAACACATTTTGAGCATTCACATTACTGAATACACAACGAATCTACAAAAGATTGCAAAAGCAAAACCATTTCTTTTGTGGTCTCTAAACCAATCCTATCCATACCATTCAGACCTAATTAACCTTAATAGTGGTACTGTTACAGATTTTTTTTTTCCTAATGTAAGGTGTCAAGGATAGGGATAGAGGTTGTGTGAAGATTAGGATGCATGACTAGGGTGTTGCAAAGAGGCCAACATTCAATAAATTATATGGGACCCATATATATATTTGTGTGAGTAAATACAGAATATTAAGATCAGGTCTCCAGTCATAAAATACTTTACATATTTGAGATATGGATGTCAAAAAATTTGATCTGGATGTGAATTGTGACATCCATGGTGAGAATAAATAACAACATAATACTCACACTGCAGATGTTGAAAAACAGGAGCAAAGACCATTGAAAAATAAAAACATCCAGCTAAAAATGTGGACATCTAACATAAACTCTGAATTTCAAATATTACATAAGTCTTCCTGCATCCATAAGAAATATGGAATACTACTTGGACACAAATTTAAAAAGTAGAGAGTGATAAAAATGATGGACATTAGCAAAGAGAAAATGCAAAATCTGTAGTCTTCAATGAACCGTACTGCAAAATTCTACCACACAAGGTCATTTAGTTTGGCTTCAGAAAATGGGAATCAGGCCTGAAAAGAGGAATGTTTCTCCAAAATGGTGACAGTTAAGCAGTCTGAATAAAAAAAAAAAAAAAAAAAAAAAAAAAAACAATGTTATTACCAGAGAAACTTCGTCCTCATCTCATTCTTTGTTGTATATGTAGCTTTACCTCTTCCTATGTACATCAAACATTAACACAGCTTTAACACAGCACTAAAATGAGTACACAAACTACAGAATGCAGAAGTCTTCCTGGTTGACCAGTACTCCACTTTATTGTAGTAAAACGATAAAAAGATAAAAGCCAAGTAAAATGAAGTGCTTTTCGTTTAGCACTCTTGCTAAACTTCTTCAGATTCAGAGTCATAATTAAAAATGCACTCTTTTAAGTCCCTGCATATTAAGTTCAATTAAACATGTGATCAAGACTAATTAACTTTAAAAAAACAACTACAACCACATGGTAAAACAAATCTGATCAACTGTATAGTACCCAACTTATGGGTACGTAAAATATTGTAGCTATGCATGTATAGTCGTGTGTACAAAATGTATAAACTGTATAAAAATATATGTAAAAAATGAATACAAAATATATGTGTGTATTACATAAAAATAGATTGTGTATATACAATGATAATAAATACAAATGGACTACAAATATAGTTATTAATTTCATGACCCAAATGACAGTAATTGTTAAAGTCCAGATCATATAATGTCCTACATTCATAAATTTCATCTCTCCAGACTCTTCAATTTTAGGACACATGCTAAAGAACATACTTCATTCAAACCTGGAGGGTAAAAAGCATTTACTCTTAGCTGCCACATTAATTCTAGTTTCTCTAAGAGAAGTGAAGTAGGACCACGTTGAGTATCCATGGGAACGTGGTAGATGGCACAAAATATTAATTTATGTAAAGACATTCAATACAATGACGAGCCAGAGCATTTTCCTCTTTATTTTTACTAATGTTATACATGTGTTCATACACACATTCTCTCAGTTTACGGTCCGTCTTACAAATGTAAAAAGCTGGGCAGGTTTGACATTGGGCTAGGTATAGCACTGACCTAGAGTTACAATTAAATCTGTGTTTGATGTTGAATTTTAAGACCCCAATCTTAAAACACTGCACAGTCTCCATAAACTTACATTGGTTACAGGATTCACATTTATACATTCCTGGGCTTCTACTCATACTTGTCATCCCACCTTCAATTAGATTCTTTAAATTTCTTCCTTTTCTATAAGTAATTAAGGGTGAGGGTCCAAGTTTCTTTAGTAGTAATTTGTCTGTTTTCAATAAAGCCCAATTTTTCAGTAAAATTTTCTTCACTTTATTTGCTGCTATTGTATAAATTGTTGTGAAGATGAGGGTAAATTGGGATTTACTGTTGTAACAGTCATTACTTCCTACTATGTTCTGGGTTGTTTCCACAGATGTTGAAAGTACTACTGAACTGTCATTATAGACTGGTCTGTCATCATGATGCAAAATCGGTGTAAACACTCCTAAATCACATTTTAGTTAAACTTCAATAATTACCTCGGACAAAAAAGCTTCAGGATACCACCTATGTGCAAACATATGTTGCAACATCGCACATTCTTCTAATAATCTACTTTCTTCACTTGTCATTCTGGCAGCTCGCACCAGTTGGACCTTAAGGACAGCTTTACCTGTTCCCATGTGCATCAAAAGTTACAGCAGCTTTTCCTGCTCCCATGTGCATCAAAGGTACGGCGGCTTTACCTGCTCCTATGTGCATCAAAAGCTAAAGCAGCTTTAACTGCTCCAATGTGCATCAAAAGCTACAGCAGCTTAACCTGCTCCAATGTACATCAAATGTTACCACGGCTGTACCTGCCCCATGTACATCAAAAGTTACAGCAGCTTTACCTGCTCCCATGGGTATCAAAGGTACAGCAGCTTTATTTGCTGCCATGTGCATCAAATGCTACAGCAGCTTTACCTGCTCCCATGTGCATCAAAAATTATAACATCTTTACCTTCTCCCATGTTCATCAAAAGCTACAGCAGCTTTACCTGCTTCCATGTGCATCAAAAGTTACAGCAGCTTTACCTTCTCCCATGTGCATTAAAAGTTACGGCACCTTTACCTGCTCCCATGTGCATCAAAAATCTATAGCAGCTTTACCTTCTCCCATGTGCATCAAAAGTTACAGCAACCTTACCTTCTCCCGTGTGCATCAAAAACTACAGCAGCTTTACCTGCTCCCATGTGCATCAAAAGTTGCAGCAGCTTTACCTACTCTCATGTGCATCAAAATCTACAGCAACTTTACCTGCTCCCATGTGCATCAAAAGCTACAGTGGGGGGGGGGGGCAGAGCCTAGATGGCCAACTGATAGCACTTTTTCAGAGCTCCACAGGAATAGTTCAAAAAACAGGAAAATAATTCATTTTATTTATTAAATACTGCTAAACTTGGCAGATAAACATCAGATCTAGTAGTATATCAAATTTGAAGATTTTTTTCAAGATTTTCCTGTCAAACCAACTTGAGAAAAATCTAGCTGTGTGGAAGTGAAATAATTCCCACTCTGAGACTACACTGAGAAAAGAAATACATTTGATGTCTTCTACCTTACAAGAATTGTTCTTGAAAATGGATGGCTGCAAAGACAATCTAGAAAACTTAAAGGAAAGCTGCCAAAAACAAACTGAGGTTTTTAAAGAACTCCTGCAACAACAAACTAAAATATCAGACACTGAAACTTCCCTACGTGATACAGAGAGGAGATTGAAGGAAGAAGAAAATCATAATGAATTCTTGTTACAACAAAACAACTGGCTAATCAACAAAATAGATGACCTGGAAAACAGAGAAAGGAGAACAAACATTAGAATTTTTGGGCTTCCAGAGAGAATTGAAGGTGAAGACATTATTTTGTTTTTAAACTCATGACTACCTGAAATACTAGACTTAAAAGAAGGATTCTCCGGTGGTATAGAGAGAGCCCACAGAGCCACAGGAAAGCCAATTCCCGCCTCTCCTACTGCACCTCCTAGCTCAATAGTAGTTAAGTTTTTATCATATATAGATAAAGAACTGGTTCTTAAATCAGCTTGGAGACAAAGCCCATTAAAATACAAACAAAGTCAAATCAGATTTGACAATTACTATTCTACTAGAGTACTGGACTTAAGGAAAAAAAAACCTGGCCACTAGTGAAATTCCTTAAACAAAATAAAATAAAAAGTTCAACTAGCATATTCAGGAAAACAAGATTTTTTCGCCTAAATGAGATGAGAACCTTTAACAACATTGAAGAAGCAACTTCCTTTATCAAAAACAATAATATAGTTACAATTCCAGAAGAAATAGACTGGGCAACATCCACTACTCTGAAAAGATCTTCAGAAAAAAAACTCCTGGACTGATATAAAAAAAAAAAAAACAAAGGACTGAATCTAAAAATATAACATCCACCAACTCTCTCAAAGAATCTACTGAAATTTGAGTTACAACTAAAGGACTCTGAAACGTCTGTGTATCACTATACTTATTTAATTGACAAAGTCTTATGAATAGTACTAATGAATTTTATATTATAAAATATTTCTAAAGTAATTTTACAAAATCCATTAACAAAAATAACCTTTATCATAAATTATTGCTTTGTGTCTTCTCAAGCCTATATACATGAATATGTATATGTATATGTATGTGTATGTGCATGTATGTGTGTTTTTGATTAATGCTAACAAGTGTCTGTACAACTAATAGAAATCAAATGTGGTTTATATGAAATGCCGTGACTTAGATCAAACATATGCAACCTAAAGAATACTTGATATAATAGTATACATTATATGACAAAGATAGATTGTCACAAAATAATAGGTCATGGTAATTTAAACACAGAATGCAGACGGATGTTATTATAGGTTAGGTTCATAGGTTCATACTAGGCTATCTGCCCGAGGGCATTTACAAGCCTAGCCCATAGTTTTGTGGCTTTCGCCACCCCTTTAGTATGGGGAACTATACCCATTATTTTGCTGTGCTATCTGCTTAAAAATGGCTGTTAAAATCAGTTAAAGGTCATAGGTTTCAATGGGAAGCTATGCGTGGTTAATATTGCCTATATAAAAGAAACACAAGGTTCCGAATGAATCATCTGAGTAAAACATGAAGATTACAGTCTTTGTCTTAAACATTGTAAAATAGAGCCTATGTATCATAAAAGTATTCTATTACAAGAAATGAGTATTCTGAAGTAAACTAAATGCAGATTGCTAAACATTAATTTACTTGACGATTTCAAAACTGCTTGTTTGGTGATGACCGTTAAAAGTCAGTTAAAGATTGTACAATTCGATGTGAAGCTAGGTGCTGATAATTAAGTCTGTGTGTGGGAAGTGCGAGCTTACGAGTGATCTGTTTAGGCATAAGTGTATGAAGCTTGCTGTCCTGCATTAACTTCTATGGGGTAGACCCTGCCTACCAAAAAATGCTTTGATGTGAGCAACTGGGTATCACAAAACAGTGTGTGTTCATGACTTAAAAGACTGAATACAGTGAGATAGTCTGGAGCACAGATGACACATTTCAAACACAGGTACTGGGTGAATGGCTTCTCTAGAGGCTCTGCGAAGACAAGATCTCTTCCATTACAGGGTCGCAAGTCTGAAAGAGAAATAATTCTCTCAATAATTAATAGAGCAGATTGACTAATGTACTGTCACTGCTTATGCTATCAGAAACCTGAAAACGTGGGTGGATGAGGTCAAAGGGGAAATCAAGGACTATATCTCTAACAACAAGATAATTAAGAACAGAGAAATTTAAAGTTAAAGACACCTAATTATTATAAAATATATTTACTCAAAGCCAGACATTAATATTCACAAACTGAATTGCACAAAAACAAGACATTATTTGTGGTATTTATGGGAATATAACAGTAAAATGGACGCATTGAGCCAAATATACACATGTATACACATTACGTTTCTCATTACACAATGTATAAAGAACATCACAACAACAGTAAATCGAACATATATCCTTACTACTAAACACACCTGAAGGAAAATAAAACATTCCACGAAAAAGCACATCACAATTATATACAATTAAGCTGCCACAAAATCAATAAAGTAGAACATGTCAGACACACATCATAATGATAGTGGTAAAAAAACAACATTCAACTCTGAAATATTTTCAAAAGGTAGCAGCATAAGTTTAACTCCTTAGCATCTGTGGGTCATGGAAAGGTCATACCTTTAGCAGTCTGCACACATTGACATGATACAGATAAATTGCTGAAAGATCAATTATAATACACATTCAAAACAAACATAATTATTCCTAGAATAATAAACACTATTAAAAGGTAAAATGTTGTAATGGTTTGCTCCTATTAAAAAGGTATAAACAATAATGTCAACAGTAAGAAGTCTTCTTTATAATTGAACTAGACAGTCATTCAATCTCTACATTAATATTGAAATACAGTCACTGCAAAATAACATTTTTATCTAAAACTTACACAAATTTTCATCTCTTGGAAATTGTACAAATAAATATATAGTTTTAAATCTCTTGCTGACCAGACATAAGCTTCCACGTGGCAGCAAGAAATACCTTCCAGAATACAGTTTACTGAGATTTAAATATGAAAAATGATTTTATTTGTACATATCAATAACATAAATAATAAATATCTTTCAAGATATACAGCTTACAGATTGGTATTCGGGGGGCTTATCTCAGACAGGAAGCCTTATCAAAGACATTTTCCACCAGGTGGTTATCTTTTTTTGATTCTTTGACTGCATAACTGCTGAGATTTTAGTATAGAGAGAAGTCTTACAGGTAGAACTGTATGACAATGTGGCAACCTGGAAAGTGACTAATATTAATTGGCCACTCACTTTTCCTGGTTAATATTTGTAGTTTCGAATTTACACTACCGAGCAAATCAGGCAATCACTCAGCTGTGTAAGGCTACATTTTAGGGGTAAAAAAAGACAACCTTCACCCAATCATTCCTATAGAAATAGTTATGATGCAGATAAGGTATACATAACAAAGCTGGGAAATTACAGAGTCATCACCCCAACATCTAACAACCACACTTATGAAACAGACCTATTATCAGAAGGAGAGGAGAGAAGGAAACAATAACTACAATAAACCATAACAATAAGGCAATCAGTCAGAGGTCACACAGATCCGAGAAATATCTTTCCCGGAAGGAAAATTAAAAAGATTAAAATGAAGACCTTTGATCTCTGTATTTCTCCATTCTTCTCCATTTAAATAACATCATATAAAAAACTAGAGAGGCAATTAATTTTAATAGGACGGACACACATACATAATCCAACAAACTTAGTTAAACTTTAAACTAAAACAAAATTGTTTAATATAACATACACTAGAGACAAAAACCATGACATTAAACAATGCATATCTATTTGGGTCCACAATATATGTTTTAAAACATTTACTGGAATATGCATACTTGAGATTTTACTCTTGACATAAAAATGATTATCTATGGATTTATGATATAAGAATTATCATTTACTTTAATTTGACTTTCATATAAAATGTGACAAAACTCATAAAATATGAAAATTAGATGAGTGTACATTAACAGAGAGCATTGAATGATGAGTGTATTATAACAATGTACAAGCAACTGAAACACTTGCTATAATTTATTCTCTTGCAGAGATATTGTTTATGTGAGGAAAAATAAATATAAATTGAAATATAAGAACAAAATTCCACATGCAGTTAGAATAAACTGAAAACTTAAAAGCTTAGCATATATAACTAAATGTTGATTTACTTTTATAAAGCCAAAAGATCTCCAATGATTTTAATATGGAGCACAAATACTTTTGTCTGTTAGGACATGAGGGATAATCTGATAGATTATTTTTATCTATCATATTAGGAATGTATATCATTCCATGTGTGATAAATGAAATATTAAAATTTTGGACTACATCGCTGAATATAAATGTTTTCATGTTATACTTTATTTTTCTTTTATGGCCTGAACTGAACTTTATAAGTGTTTATAACAAGAAATCCAATCTAGTCAAGATTTGTAGAAATGAAAAGAACTCATCTCAATTAATATGTTACGAAAGAAGTCTGAGTATTAATATATGTACTAGTAAAATTTAAATCTAGCAAAATATATGGACGTGACACTACTCTCTTTAAACACAAATGGCCTGAATAATCCAAAGAAAAGATCAAATCTATTAAGATATTTAAAACTAAACATAGCACAAGTAGTCTTTCTTCAAGAGACTCATTTTAAAACAAATGACAAGCATGTATGGAACTTAAATGAATATTTAATGTCAGCTCACTCCTCACATAAAACAAAAACCAGAGGAGTAATGATCCTATGGAAAAAATATTATTAACCCTCAAATCATATATAACTGTGAAGATAAAGAGGGACTCATAACGATTGTTATAATAAAATTCAATAACATATTCTGGACACTAGTAAATTTATACTGGTTTCCGGGCATAGGAACAGGGACAGTTAAAAACATTTAGATCTCATTAGCAAAATATATAAAAGCAATCTAATAATAGGTGGTGATTTTAATTGTATTCTAGATAACTCAGAGACCACCAATAAAATAAACCTTCACCTTATTCCTTTGGCAAAACAGTTCATAAAGTGGAAAGAAAATCATAATATAATAGATACATTTAAATTCAAAGAAAATAACTCACTATTATTTTCCCATCAAGGTTATAGATTTGACACTCAAACAAGAATAGATAACATTTACACACCTCAAGATCTAAACACAAAAATAAGTAACTTCTCAATAGTTCCATTTCCCCTATCGGATCATAGAGCACTTATCCTTAAAATTCAAGTAGACTTCAAGAAACTAACACATATGACAAGAATACCAGCTTATATCACATAATTAAAATAATTTAAACCTTGGTTACTTACAGAGCTACAATGTTTAGATACTAATTATAATGAAGAGCTTAACATAGTTATGATATGGGACACTTTAAAAGCCTATATATATATGGTAAAATCCTCACACGGTTTAAAAATAAATCAAAAGATTGGGAATCAGAATTAACAATATACAAAACCAACTCTCAAAGATAAATAATAATGATTCATCAAATACAAACATTAATAAAAAGAAAATTGATGAATTAAATAAGAAATATAATGAAATTTTAACACATAAAACTAATATGGCATTAGAAAAATTAAAACTAAATTCATATTCTGTATCTCTTAGACATATGCATAATTTAGCAATGAGAGTCAAAATGCAATCTAGAGCAAATAACATCACTAACATCATTCATGAAGGGGAAAAAGGTATCAGATATAGGTGATATTCTAGATGCTTTCAAATATCATTATACTGAACACTATAGAATTGATAAAAATCAAACAAATAACTTAAACCTAGAATTAAACTTCAATACAAATAAAAAAATACCAGAGAAGTTAAAATTAGAAATCAAAAAAATTTCACATAAAGAAGTTATAGAGAAAATTAAAGAAAGTAAAAATAATAAAGCCCCACGGATTGATGATATTATAAATGAAATATACAAAATCTTCCCATCATCTATAACCTCAATCTTCCATAAAGCCCTACTTGAAGTCCAAGCACAAAACATAATACCACCATCTTGGAGATATTCATTAAACAAAGATCCAAACGCAGTGTAACTCTTATAGACCAATATCTCTGCTTAATAATGATTATAAAATCTTTATATGTCAAACCCAGAGCTGTTGGACATGCTACACTTAAAGAAATCCCAATCCCTCAGAGCCACATGCTCCAGGGATCTAAACCTTGTCATCACAATAAACAAAACATGCTGGAGGGATAGGTTCCTGACCCAGAGACTCCCCAGACTCTGGAATAGCTTGCCCATACATGTCAAGCAGAGTGCCTCTTTGGCCCTCTTCAAAAGGAACCTTGACGATTGGATGGGAGAAAGGAAATTCACCCCGGGGATCACGTCAGTCACCCTGCTAGACAGGGGTCCAGGGAAGTAAATAGTGTGGGAAGAAATAGCCAGGGAATTGTTATGGCTAGGCTTGTATAGGCCCTAGGGCTGATAGCCTAGTACCAACCTATGAACCTATTTATGGCTATTCTAGTTAACAGAATCAAAATATCAATGATACAAATTATAAATGAAGATCAAACAGGTTTCATATGTAATAGGTGCACCTATGATAATATACAAAGGATATTAGCTTTTACTGATATCCTAAATAGAAAGAAACAAGAAGCCTTACTAACTGCTTTGGATATAGAGAAAGCTTTTGATTCCTTAAAACGGGATTATTTGTTTAAAGCATTAGAAATCTACAATTTCCCTCATCCTTTTATTTCATTGATAAAGAATATTTAGAAAAATAATCTAGCATATGTAAAAGTAGGACCTTTCACTTCTGATTCCATAGCATTAACAAAAGGTACAAAACAAGGTTATCCAATGTCTCCAATACTATTTGCATTAGCTATTTAATTATTTGCCTCCTCAATCCCAAAATAGAAGGTATAAATATATAGGGAAAATACAATTCCAAAATCATGCTATTTGCAAATGATATATAACTTACTTTGACCACATGAAAAAAAAAATATTTAAAAGATCTGGACACACGGGTTGAACATTTTTATTTAATCTCCGGATTGCATTTTAATAAAGTGAAATCAAGTTTTATGCTATTGAATAAAAAAATTATTTCCAGATAGAAGGCAATCAAATAATTGGTATCTTAGGTATAAACATAGAAGAAACCCTATGCTTAAATTATAATAGTTTTATAAACACAATAAAGGCCAATATAGTAAAGTGGAACAGAATGTATTTAACCTTTGAAGATAGATTGCAACTAATAAAGATGATATTAGCTCCAAAAATATTATGTATAGCTCAAGCCATTCCTGCGATACCAGATAAACACATTTTAAAAGAAATAAATACATTGCTATTAAAATTTCTTTGGTACCACAACAAAAACAGAATAGCTCTCACACATCACATCAGATCCTGGAAACAAGGAGGAATTAACTTTCCAAACATAGAAACTTATATTAAAGCCTCTAATTTTAGAATCATTATAAATTGGATAGATCCAAATTATTCTTCCAATTGGAAAACTTTGCATGCTATCATATACACAAATGAAAATGCCATATTAAAAAAATCTAATGTTAGATGAGCACATTAATAAACCATGGCATATCCTATGTGTTAGTTTCCAATAATATCTAAAAAAACCTACTAAATTAAAAATCACAAATGACATGTTCAATTAATTTAGAAAATTTGCAAATTCTAACTCAGAGATAAAAATATGGATGGAATTGTTATATCCCTTTAGTGTTACAAAAAACTTCCATAACAAGATACATTGAAGGATCTTCACTACATGGGAAGCAAACACATTTATTTGTTGGCAATAATGTATTAATAATCAAAAAGTTGTAGATAGCTAACATATAATAGAAACATATGACCTCTCTCTATCAGATTGGCTCATACTTCAAAGTGTACTATTATACACACAAGTTCTATGCAGAATAATCAATAATTCTTCTTTTAAAGCTAGACCTAAATGTATAAAATATCTGAATGAAACAATTTATAAAAATCAAAATTGAGAAAACATAACTTTGAAATTATATAAAAATGTAATAAATTATAAAGTTAAAACCAATCAGAAGTTTTGGAACTTTATCACTAAAGGGCATTCAATAAATTTATCTATGGAAAATAAAACTAAAATTTTATATTCTGTAAAATTAACATCTAACGTGCAATTCTGGAGAATCTACACATGGAAATTTCTGCATAGATCATTCTGTATACATAATAAACTAGCCAAATTTAATTCTTCTAATAATGTCATATGTTGGAGATGTTTACAAACATGTAAAGCAGATTTGATACACATATTTCATGATTGTATCAAAGTTAAAAAATTCTGGAAAGATATTAGCAACTTACTACAAGCTATATTTTCAGATACATTTGTGTTATCAAAGTCTTCAATATTATTAAATGTCAATGAGAATCTGGAACTGAATAATAACAATTTATATATACTTTGGAATACGCTACCAAATGCTAGGAAATGTATTTCGAAGAAATGGAAATGTAATACCGGACCATCTTTTGAAGAATTTCTGGCACTACTGAAGAAAACTACGCTGTTGGAAACTAAAGTAAAGAAACTAAGGATTACACACAAGAAATGGAGCAACAATCTGTGGAAGAAAATAATATCTCTCATTGAAACATTAAATTGGAATTCAGACTCTTCATAATTGTAAAGAAAAAAAGAAGAATGAAAAATATTATTTTTCTTTTAAGGAAGTTTGGGAGGGTGGCCTAACGGTTAAGGTGTTTGTCTTACAAACACAAGGTGCAGGGTTTTAGTCTCACAAGGGATAATTGGCTAGGCTTAAAATGGCTCGCAAGGTCAGTTAGCTTAGTACTAACCTATGAACATGACACCATCTTGACTGGTTTGGATACATTTGAAATTATTTCAGGCCAATGCAAATATTGTACATAGTTATAATGGTTAGATATTATTTAATAAGTTACATGATATATCTTAATGAAAAATCAATAAAAACATTTTTGAAAAAATAAAAAAGCTACAGTAGCTTTACCTGCTAACAAGTTCATCAAAAGTTACACCAGCTTTACCTTCTCCCATGTGCAACAAAAGATACAGCAGATTTACCAGCTCCCATGTGCATCAAAGGTTAAAGCAGCTTTACCTGCTCCCATGTACATCAAAGGTTACAACAGCTTTATCTGCTCCCATATGCATCAAAAGCTACAGCGGTTTTATGTTCCCATGTACATCAAAAGCTACAGCAGCTTTACCTGCTCCCATGTGCATCAAAAGGTACAGCAGCTTTACCAGCTCCCATGTGCATCAAAAGTTACAGCAGCTTTAGCTGCTCCTATGTTCATGAAAAGTTACAGCAGCTTTACCTGCTCCAGCATACATCAAAAGCTACAGCAGCTTTACCTGCTCCCATGTTGATCAAAATCTACAGCAGCTTGACCTGCTCCCAAGTGCATCAAAACTTACAGCAGCTTTATCTGCTCCCATCTGCATCAAAAGCTACAGCCGCTTTACCATCTCCCATGTACAACAAAAGTTACAGCTGCTTTATCTGCTCCCATGTGCATCAAAAGCTACAGCAGTTTTACTGTTCCCATGTACATCAAAAGCTACAGCAGCTTTACCTGCTCTCATGTGCATCAAAGGTTACGGCAGCTTTACCTTCTCCCATGTGCATCAAAAGCTACAGCAGCTTTACCTTCTCCCTTGTGCATCAAAAGCTACAGCAGCTAAACCTGCTCTCATGTACATCAAAAGCTAAAGCAGCTTTACCTGCTCCCATGTGCATCAAATGTTCAGCAGCTTTACCTGCTCCCATGTACATCAAAGTTACAGCAGCCTTACCTGCTCCCATATACGTCAAAACTTACAGTAGCTTTACTGCTCCTATGTCCATCAAAAGCTACAGCAGGTTTACCTGTTCCCATGTGGATCAAAAGTTACAGCAGCTTTACTTGCTTTCATGTGCATCAAAAACCTACAGCAGCTTTACCTGCTCCCATGTGCATCAAAAGTTACAGCAACTTTATCTTCTCCCATGTGCATCAATAGATACAGCAGCTTTACCTGCTCCCATGTTGATCAAAAGTTACAGCAGTTTTACCTGCTCCCATGTGCATCAAAATCTACAGCAGCTTTACCTGCTAATGTGTGCATCAAAAGTTACATCAGCTTTACCTGCTCCCATGTGCATCAAAAGCTACAGCAGCTTTACCGGCTCCCATGTGCATCAAAAGCTACAGCAGCTTTACCTGCTCCCATGTGCATCAAAAGTTACAGCAGCTTTACCCGCTTCTATGTGCATCAAATGTTATGGCAGCTTTACCTGCTCCCATGTGAATCACAACTTACAGCAGCTTTAGCTGCTCCAGTGTACATCAAAATCTACAGCAGCTTTACAGCTTTACCTGCTCCCATGTGCATCAAAAGTTACAGCAGCTTTACCTGCTCCAGCATACATGAAAAGCTACAGCAGCTTTACCTGCTCCCATGTGGATCAAAATCTACAGCAGATTTACCTGCTCTCATGTACACTGAATTTACAGCAGCTTTGCCTGCTATCATGTGCATCAAAATCTATATCAGCTTTACCTGCCCCCACGTGCATCAAAAGTTACAGCAGCTTTACCATCTGCCATGTGCATCAATAGCTACAGCAGTTTTACCTGTTCCAATGTACATCAAAAGCTACAGCTGCTTTACCTTTTCCCATGTGCATCAAAAGCTGTAGCTTTACCTGCTCCCATGTGCATCAAAATCTACAGAAGCTTTACCTGCACCCATGTGCATCAAAATTTACAGCAGCTTTACCTGCTCCCATGTGCATCAAAAGCTCCAGCAACTTTACCTGATCCCATGTGCATTAAAGGTTACTGCAGCTTTACCTGCTCCAGCGTATATCGAAAGCTACAGCAGCTTTACCTGCTCCAATGTGCATCAAAAGTTATGGCAGCTTTACCTTCTCCCATGTGCATCAAAAGCTACAGCAACTTTACCTGGTCCCTTGTGCTTTAAACGCTACAGCAGCTTTACCTTCTCCTATGGTCATCAAAAGCTACAGCAGCTTTTCCTGCTCTCATTTTCATCAAAAGCTGCAGCAGCTTTACCTGCTCCTATGTTCATCAAAAGTTACAGCAGCTTTACCGTCTCCTACATACATCAAAAGCTACAACAGCTTTACCTGCTCCCATCTGCATCAAAAGTTACAGCAGCTTTACCTGCTCTAGCATACATTAAATGCTACAGCAGCTTTACCTGCTCCCATGTGCATCAAAAGCTACAGCAGCTTTACCTGCTCCCATGTCCATCAAAAGTTAAAGCAGATTTACCTGCTCCAGCATACATCAAAAGCTACAGCAGCTTTACCTGCTCCCATGTGGATCAAAATCTACAGCAGATATACCTGCTCCCATTTACATTGAAGTTACAGCAGCTTTACCTGCTGCCATATGCATCAAAATCTACAGCAGATTTACCTGGTCCCATGGACATTGAAGTTACAGCAGCTTTACCTGCTCCTATGTGCATCAAAAGTTATGGCAGCTTTACCTTCTCCCACGTGCATGAAAACCTACAGCAGCTTTACCTATGGCCTTGTGCATCAAAAGCTGCAGCAGCTTTCCCTGTTCCCATGTACATCAAAAGCTACAGCAGCTTTACCTGCTCCCATGTAGATCAAAAGCTATAGCAGCTTTACCTGCTCCCATGTGCATCAAAAGTTACAGCAGCTTTACCCGCTTCCATGTGCATCAAAAACTACAGCAGCTTTACCTGCTCCCATGTGCATCAAATGTTTAGGCAGCTTTACCTGCTCCCATGTGTATCAAAACTTACAGCAGCTTTAGCTGCTCCAGCATACATCAAAAGCTACAGCAGCTTTACAGCTTTACCTGCTCCCATGTGCATCAAAAGTCACAGCAGCTTTACCTGCTCCAGTGTACAATAAAAGCTACAGCAGCTTTACCTGCTCCCATGTGGATCAAAATCTACAGCAGATTTACCTGCTCTCATGTACACTGAAGTTACAGCAGCTTTACTGCTCCCATGTGCATCAAAATCTATATCAGCTTTACCTGCCCCCATGTGCATCAAAAGTTACAGCAGCTTTACCATCTGTCATGTGCATCAATAGCTACAGCAGTTTTACCTGTTCCAATGTACATCAAAAGCTACAGCTGCTTTACCTTTTCCCATGTGCATCAAAAGTGGCAGCTTTACCTGCTCCCATGTGCATCAAAATTTACAGTTGCTTTACCTGTTCTCATGTGCATCAAAAGTTACAGCAGCTTTACCTGCTCTCATTTGCATCAAAAGCTATAGCAGCTTTACCTGCTCCCATGTGCATCAAAAGTTACAGCAGCTTTACCTGCTCCAATGTGCATCAAAATCTACAGCAGCTTTACCTGCACCCATGTGCATCAAACGTTACAGCAGCTTTACCTGCTCCCATGTGCATCAAAAGCTCCAGAAACTTTACCTGCTCCCATGTGCATTAAAGGTTACTGCAGCTTTACCTACTCCAGCGTATATCAAAAGCTACAGCAGCTTTACCTGCTCTCATGTGCATCAAAAGTTACGGCAGCTTTACCTTCTCCCATGTGCATCAAAGGCTACTGCAACTTTACCTGGTTCCCTGTGCTTCAAAAGCTACAGCAGCTTTACCTTCTCCTATGGTCATCAAAAGCTACAGCAGCTTTTCCTGCTCTCATTTGCATCAAAAGCTGCAGCAACTTTGCCTGCTCCTATGTTCATCAAAAGTTACAGAAGCTTTACCTGCTCCTGCATACATCAAAAGCTACAGCAGCTTTACCTGCTCCCATCTGCATCAAAAGTTACAGCAGCTTTACCTGCTCTAGCATACATTAAAAGCTACAGCAGCTTTACCTGCTCCCATGTGCATCAAAAGCTACAGCAGCTTTACCTGCTCCCATGTGCATCAAAAGTTACAGCAGCTTTACCCGCTTCCATGTGCATCAAAAACTGCAGCAGCTTTACCTGCTCCCATGTGCATCAAATGTTATGGCAGCTTTACCTGCTCCCATGTGAATCACAACTTACAGCAGCTTTAGCTGCTCCAGTGTACATCAAAATCTACAGCAGATTTACCTGCTCTCATGTACACTGAAGTTACAGCAGCTTTACTGCTCCCATGTGCATCAAAGTCTATATCAGCTTTACCTGCTCCAGCGTACATCAAAAGCTACAGCAGCTTTACCTGCTCCCACGTGGATCAAAATCTACAGCAGATTTACCTGCTCCCATGTGCATCAAAGGCTACATCAGCTTTACCTGCTCCAATGTACATCAAAAGCTACAGCAGCTTTACCTGCTCCCATGTGCATCAAAAGCTGCAGCAGCTTTACCTGCTCCCATGTGCATCAAAAGCTGCAGCAGCTTTACCTGCTTCAATGTGCATCAAAAGTTACAGCAGCTTTACCTGCTCCCATCTGCATCAAACGTTTCATTACAGAAAAAAGTGAAGAGCAGTGCTAAGTGTTTTGCAGCTTCGAAAGCTGTAACATTATTACCTCTGGCACACACTGAGCAGCCAACATAACATTGAGAAGTACAGGCAGCTTTAAACCTGTTAAATATTTCATTTAGCATTTTTGAATTAAGTCTTTGACAGTTTTTAAAGTGTTTGCACTTCATTCTGCATTTCTTTGGTGGCTACTGACCACGGTTAAAATTCAAGCATGAGACTACACTTAATAGTGCTGGGAGATGGATAATCAAAGTTTATTAATCACGTTCAGATGTCAGAATGATGCTTAACAATCCTGCCATTTCCACAGTTTTGAAGGATAATTGTGAAACTCCAAAAACAGAAATAAATAACATCCTTAGTGTAGTTCAGACATCAGTGCTGTGTGTAAGTGCTGTCATGTTATGTTGTGTTACATCATACCTCTCAATGTCTGAGAGCAAGAAATCTGGACAAAGCCATAAATAAAAGTGGGACAAAGGCCCAAAAATAGGGACAATGTTTAAATATTGCTCTTACAAACTTAGAAAGTTTATAGAATAACAAGTGTTGCATTAGCATGAATTTTCTGAAGGGTATGAAGTCAGAAACTCAACTGTCATTATTTTCTTTAATGATTTGCAAATAATTTGACATAAAATCACAATTTTATGAAAAATAGACCAAAATATAAGGCAAAAATCTGGATATTCTAAAGCTGTACAGTTGAGAGGTATGGCACAATGCAGTCACTAAAGTATGATGTTAGCCAGATGTCATTGTGATACCAGAAGAGCACAGTTAACCGAACCATTCATTCCAAAACATCAGTATCCTACAGCAATATCATGCTGTTCATAATCCACCCTCCAAATATACATAGCACCCTGATATAGATATATAAACATAAAATAAATATGTAAATTAAATGGAGACACATTTATGTATAAACATATCAAGGCTTACACACAGACATACACACACACAGACATATACACACACACACACACACACACACACACACACACACACACACACACACACACACACACACAGACACAGACACAGACACATACACACACACACACACACACACACAGAGACATACACAGACACACCCACACACACCCACACACACACACACACACACACACACACACACACTCACACAATGGCAGAAATTAACAGGAGCATACAAAACAGCATGCATAACCTCTCACTGTTAATGTCTGTGCTTAGCTGCTGCATCAGAGCCGCACTGACAAACAAGCATGGGCTGTGCTATTGTCAGTACAGCCCAAACGGGATGTGTAATGTACTAAGAAAGTTATGCCAGCAGTGAGTAAAAACTACTAATAAGCTGAAAATGTGAAGTGGCACACAGAAATGGACAATAAAGCAATAGTGGTACATACACCAGTCAGTTGCTCAACTGTTAGCCTTTTGCCTTTAGTGCTGGAAGATCAGAAGGCCATGGTTTCTATTCCCAGAGATGTTTGTATTAATTTTCTGTTCCCGGCACTACAGTGCATCATTATGGTAATGCTGCATTTCTGAGTATGCCATCTTTTAGATGAGATGTTAAAGCAAGGTCTCATCTGTATGAGTTGATGGAACATCAGGTGTATATAAAACAACAGTCCACTGGCCAAATTTCTCCTAACCAGTTTATCTAACACCTCAGGTATTTCCTAGAAAGAGGCCATTCCCCTTGCAGAATTAACCAGATAAATCAAGGCTAAATAAATAAAACGTATGTTCTGGATGCATAGCCCACTTCTACATATTTTACAGTCTATCTTCTTCTCATTATGTAGAGCTTAAACAGTAAATTATTGTAGTGTAGCATGGAAACACACAAATACAGAGCAGAGGTATTGAGTATGTGTGTGTGTGTGTGTGTGTGTGTGTGTGTGTGTGTGTGTGTGTGTGTGTGTGTGTGTGTGTGTGTGTGTGTGTGTGTGTGTGTGTGTCTGGCCTTTATGTATTCTCTGTCTTGCCCTGTCCCTCTAACATCTCCCAAAGGGAATGCTCATGTCATCTGCAGCAGCTGTCTATGCTACGTGTGAAACACAGTTTACTCTACTATGCACCCAGACTCAGCATGCATAGACTGCCATGAGCATTACCTGTGTTCCTGCAGCTGTGGAATGCAGTCTGTGATGGCATGCATCCTTCTCAGAAAACAATTTAATTTCTTGCAGGTGTTGTCTGCCTGCACCCTGTATGGAACAAAGACTCCAATGCTGCTACTGTTGCAATAGCACTTTCCTCATAGTGTTGAATGTTCTGTTCTCCTGTGTGGAGCATGGGCTGGAATGTTCTACTCCTTGCTATACGACTAGTGTCTTCCTACAGGAACCAACTGCATTATTCCACCATGGGTGCACAAGCTCTGATGTTATGCATCCTACTACTCTAGCAGTAGGTTCCTATAGATGCCAGCAGCTGCCTTATTACCCTCTATGGTACACAGGCTCTGATGTTATTTGCCCTGCTACTCTAGCAGCAGGTTCCTAGAGGTACCAACTGCCATATTCCCCTCTAGAGTGCACAGGCTCTGATGTTATGTGCCCTGCTACTCTAGCAGCAGGTTCCTAGAGGTACCAAATGCCATATTCCCCTCTAGAGTGCACAGGCTCTGATGTTTTGTGCCCTGCTACTCTAGCAGCAGGTTCCTATAGGTACCAACTGCCATATTCCCCCTAGGGTGCCCAAGCTCTGATGCTATGTACCCTGCTACTCTAGCAGCAGGTTCCTAGAGGTAACAACTACCATATTCCCCCATGGGTACACAAGCTCTGATGTTATGTGCCCTGCTACTCTAGCAGCAGATTCCTAGAGGTAACAACTACCATATTCCCCTCTAGAGTACACAAGCTCTGATGTTATGTGCCTTCTACTCTAGCAGCAGATTCCTAGAGGTAACAACTGTCATATTCCCCTCTAGGGTGCACAGGCTCTTATGTTATGTGCTCTGCTACTCTAGAAGCAGGTTCCTAGAGGTAGCAACCACCATATTCCCCCATGGGTGCACAAGTTCTGATGTTATGTGCCCTGCTACTCTAGCAGTAGGTTCCTAGAGATGCCAGCTGTCATATTCCTTTCTTGGGTGCACACACTCTGATGTTATGTGCCCTGCTACTCTAGCAGCAGGTTCCTAGAGGTAACAACTGCCTTATTCCCTTCTAAGGTGCACAAGCTCTGATAATATGTGTCCTACGACTCTAGAAGCAGGTTCCTAGTGGTAACTACTTCCATATTCCCCTCTAGGGTGCACAGGCACTGATGTTATGTACCCCGCTACTTTTTTAGAAGAACCAACTGCCTTATTCCCCTCTAGGGTGCACAGACTTTGATCTTATGCACCCTGCTACTATTGTCAGTAGTTTCCTACAGGTACTATCTGCCTTATTCCCTACTAGGGTGCACAGGCTCTGATGTTACATGCCCTGTAACCCTAGCAGCAGGCTCCCAGAGGTGCCAA
Organism: Protopterus annectens; assembly: GCF_019279795.1. Lineage (NCBI taxonomy): Eukaryota > Metazoa > Chordata > Ceratodontiformes > Protopteridae > Protopterus > Protopterus annectens. Next base: position 694,057,415 of record NC_056741.1, read on the forward strand.
CTGCCTTATTCCTCTAGGATGCACAGGCTCTGATGTCATGAGCCCTGTAACTCTAGCAGTAGGTTCCTAGAGGTGCCAGCTGCATGTTGCTTCCCTACAAGATACACAGACTGTGTCCTAATATGCCAACAATCCTGTTACCCTGTAGGGTATACAGGCTGTAATTCTTTGCAACTTATTTTTCCAGGAATCCCTCTGTTGAGGTATTGGCTACTATTTTGCTTCACTGTATGCCCAGAACATAATGTTTAGTTGTCCTTTATTACAATAGTGTCTTCATAGATATGCTGGTTCCATGTTTCTTTATATGATGCACAGGTTAAGAATATTTGTACACTGTTTTGGTACTAAACACATAGTTTCCTTTTTAACCATGTACAGCAGACAATGCTCTGTGCACTATTCTCATGGACAGTACACCATACCTTTGTCATAAATGGATACTAGGCAGGTACTGACAGATGAATGACTTTTATTACATGAATTCAGCATTTGCCAGTAGACTGCCCAGATGATCAGATGTCTTCTGTTCTGTAGTTGGTATATAGTGTGGAGGCCATCTGTGAATGCAGCCATTTTTTCAATACCCCTACAAACAGGCACACACACACACACACACACACACACACACACACACACACACACACACACACACACACACACACACACACACACACACACACACACAAACCACACACAGAAACACACACACACACACACACACACACACACACACACACACACACACACACACACACACACACACACATGCCCATAGATCTCGGATGGTCATACGGAGTTCTCTTCCTTAAAAATATCCAAATGCCATCTCTGAGCATGAAGATGACGTTTACTTGATTGCATTCCAGGTTTATTAAAGTATTAAAGTTACTGATTTTATATATGATGTCTTCAGTAACTAGTCTCTTATGTTTTATATTTGAAAACACCTTGTTATTTTTTAAGAGTGTTAACTTCAAAGCATACCTCTGACTTCTCACTGTATAATTTCTGCATGACCTTACCTTCATTTCCTTGATTTCTCTTTGAGATTCTGCCTTGTATTGATTTAGCAATCACACTCCTGCTCCTAGTCTTTGTTTTAAATAACCTTTCTCCTCTAAAAAGCTTTTGGATGAAGGAAACCTGTTGTAAAAGGATTACTCCCTAGTTAAAAGCTTTAATGGTTCAGAGATCTATAAACTAGTTTAAATGAGGATTACAATGGATATTATGCAAATTGAAGCTAATAAAAATGTGTCAGTAGGAAGAGAAATCTAAGTATTATTCACAGTTTCAAGAGTCATCTCTTCTTCTCTTCCAGGTCATATAAACCTTCTAAAAAAACAGAGTTAGCTGTCTTACTACTTGAATTGCTGTTAGTGCTATAAACTGTAGTCAGCAGTTTACAAATCTGAATAAGTGAACATTTTATACAAACACGTCCCTTTACTTCCTTATTACTAGATAATCTGGCTTTGATCACTGACCTTTTCCCCTTTCCTCCCTTAAATTTAATTTGGAAGGTTAGGAAATGTTTTGTCAAAAGTTAAAAGGTCTTCAAGCCTAAATACATTCAGGTGTCCAGTGATGTCATTGATGAGCCTTTTGATTGGCTAACTCATATATCTTTGGAAGCTGCTTTTGTTGGTTCCTGTCTATAAAGTGATTCACTTAGTACAAAAAAAAAATGACCAATTTCTGCATTTAGCAGATTATTTAATATTTTGGGAAGCACAGCTTTTTAACAACTTGTATTTATTCACAATAAGGACTCCTAACATACTCAATATGGATTTAGATCAAGACACACAAATGACACTCTTAATAAAAAGTATTGATTATACTTTTGATAAGGTGGATAGTAAAACGTATGTAGGATTTCTACTTTTCTAAAGCAGTTGGTGCTATTGATAACTCTATCTTCTGAAAGACATTCATTACCAGTTTGCTGTGTGTGTTTGCATGTTCTGTTTGTGTCTACAAGGACTTTTTGAGGGGGTTCTACTGTGTCTTCTCTCCTCCTAAAATATGCTACAAAACTGGCTATTCTAAATTTTCCATCTCTACTGCATTTTCCCTTACCCTTGTGGCACAGGCCATTACTTAAAAGTTTCCAGAGATCTGGAAATAAATAACTTAAATTAAGAATTAGTTATTTATTTTAGAGGAAGCAAAGCACTAAATGAGGTAAAGCAATTACTGACTCACCTGCTAGAGGGAGTGCTACATATCTCTGTTCTATGCCTTTTATTCTTCCCCATAGTGTGTTAGTGATATATGGTGAAACAGTGGTATAGTGAACATTATTCACAAGAAGGTGATATAGTCTTATTGATTCTTTCTTTTTTCCAACATTCCTGAAATCCAGACTTAGTACTTTAGAGAACTGGTTTGCAAAAAGTATTTTGTTACTTAATGTATGCAGAACTAAGCATTATTAATTGTGGACTCTTTAGACACTGAAAACTTGATCTTCTTAAAGTGTCTTATTTTGGTGTTCACACAATCAGATTTAAGCCCTGTTTCAATTATCTAAGATTTTACCTAGATGAAGTTAATTACATTAATTACCTGATTAATGAAACTATGTGCTTGGGATTATGCTACTTCCTTTACTTCTGCATGGTGAAGTTTGATTATTAAGCTCAATCAGATTGATTATAAACTGCATATCACTGGCACCCAGACTTGCTGATGAATTTTCTGGGAAATGTATCACTATAATGCGCCACAGAATGTAAACCGGTTAAGGATCTTCAGTAACCCACATATTTTCATACTGATGGTCACTTGTATCGTTTTGTTCACTGATTTATGGCGATACCTGAGTGAATTTATTAAACTAGACTTTTCCTTAAAAACTGCATTATACTTAAAGGTAGATATTTTCAGTATCAGTGCTTCAACAGGTACCACATTCATCTTTGGTACTGGAAGGCCAGAAGTTTATGAACTCTATTCCCACTCCAGGTGATTTGACTGCTGACACTGCAATGCAGCATTAGTGGATGTAATTATTAATTACTATTAATCTATTAAATCTACTTAATGTAGATTAAATGAGTCATTCTTTGGATGAAGCATTAAAGCAAGGTTCCTTTGACAAGCTTGGGAGTGTTGCCATTATGAGCTTTTAACCTCCAAAGGTGTTAGGCCCTTAGTTTTACTTATGTCAGTCGAATGACACATGATTATTCATAGTGGGTCTGAAATGGGCTAGGATCACAAAAACTTGTCAAACAAAGCTTCTATCATACAAGTCTGATTACCTGTATTACATGTATAATAGAGGTATGAGACTTTAAGAACAATACAAGGGAATGCAATATTTTGGAAAAATAGTTTTTTGCAGGGGTAAGCCCCCCAACCCCACCCCACCCCAAGCATCCTTATTTGTACTGCAAGGTCACTGCAGTTCAGAGAAAGAGCAGTCATTGACAAGCAGTGTAAAGCCTGTCTCATTCTTTCTGTGGCATTCAGTAAGAACAAACCAGGTAGACAACATATTAGCAACAGGATCTTGCTTCTGATTGCCTCAATATAAAGTAATATGAAAACCTGGACATTCAAGTTGTTATACTTAAGCAAGGGTGACACAAGGCCAGGGGATCCAAGCAACTGATTGTGAGCCTCATTTTTATATTAAAGTAAATGGGAGATAGCCCATGCTTTATTTTTACTTTTATTTTCTTTTTTCTTGCAATTTAAGAGTTGATATGGGTTTTAAGGGTTGTTTCAGGTCAGTTAATGAATTTTGGGTTGCATATGCACACATGGTTTTAATATGTGAAAAATTCCACTGTACTAAATAAAGAATGGGATTTTTTTAAATATACAAGAAAACATGCACAAACATCCTTTATACCTATAAAACCGTAGTATAAAAGATTTACCAAAAGAAAAAAGAAGGGACAGACACTGTTTGCTAAGCACAACAATACCTGCAAGGTGAGCACTATTTTAAATCTAAGGGTGGGGAGGCTCTGTGTACAGAGAATCAGGCCTCACAGTGCCATTGTACATTCTGTTATTTCCCTATAATGAAGCTAACAAAAAAAAAATCATACTACTGCCATGTGCTATAATTAACACATTTAAAAATGTGTTTTCATCCTTATAAGCAAGAGATTTCATCAAAAGCTAAAATCATTGTAAAAGTAACATTGATTTAAAAAAATCCACAACACATGTCACAATACCCCAACAACTAATCAAAATTCAAAACAGCTTAACAAAACATCAATTAAAAAAATAATTAAAACAATATGTTACTATAAAACTATATGTATGTATGTGTAAAATGTGTGTAAAGTTTTAGAAAAACAGATATTTACATAGTGTCCTACCACTACAGCTTTGCAGAATGTAATTTTAATACACTAGAAATGGAGAACCCTGGTCAATTTGTGGCATTTAATTAAGTTGTCAAACCAATTCCCTATACTATAATCTAATCTCTTATGCTCCATCTCTAGAATTTTTCTCCACTTTCTCCAGTATGAAAAATAAAAACCTTCTAAAACCCTTACATAACAACGAATGATTATATAGAGAATTATTAATGTTGCCATGCTTAATATCATAACAGTGCTCTTATATTCTATTTCAGAATTTTCTTTCTGTTTTTCCAACATAGGTTCTGCTAAAGGTTAAAGAGGATTGCAGTGTACTATCCCATTTGTTTAACAATTATACTCTCCCTGGCACCCTACATATTTCTCAAAACCAAATACAGTAACATAAGGGCCATCCAAAATATCTTTACAATATTTGCAACACCACATTTGGAACTCTTTTAATACTGTTCCTCCTCACTCGCACAGAACTACCTTTCTGTCTCTCTAATATTTCTTTTATATTTTTGGCCCTCCTGAAAACTATTACACTTTCTTCTCATAACTTTGTTTTCATGTCCACACTAAACATTAAAGTCCGGTTTCTCTTAATTGCCTTTCTACATTTTTCTGCTTACTTTGACTATGGTAAAATCATAGCTCTAAATGTATTACTAGCCTAATGATTTGAACTTCCCTAACCAAAGGACTGTTACTCCCGAAAACCAGGACAAACTATGGTACATCTAAACTCAGATGCTTTTATTTTTATTTTATTTTGAAGATCATTCAGGTATACCCTTTCCAAAAGCATTTAAAATGCTTATAAACTATTACATGAAAATTATCATCTGTTATTATTCCAAATAAATCTACAAATTGTCCCTTGACAATGTTCCTTTTTCGATAATAGAAGTGACAACTATAAAAATGTAGGCATGAGATTGAGAAAGTATCTTTTCTATAAATATTGGGTGTAAACATTTTCATAATAGAATCCTTATAAAGCAATACATCTAAATAATTGATCATCCTTTCATTATACAAAATGTAAATTTTCAAAAAATAAGCTGAATATGAAATAATTCATAAACTAATCCAATTCTTTTAATCAACCTTTCCATATCATCCAGAAATCAATTGAAATAGTAAATGCATTCCAGGAATTCAAATTTGAAAACAAACTTTTCTGCCCATGTTATATTAACATTATATTAGCAAAACTGGAGTGCCCGCCAATCTAATAGGAATGCCTATTACTTGATAAAAGTACTCACCTTCAAAAAAGAAATAATTAATAATTCTAAATCAAAATAATTTCCATGAAATTAAATTAGTCAAATTGATAATAAGTTCCAAATACAGGCATTTTCTGAAAACAAAGTTGATCCAGTGCAATGAGGTATAACAGTAAATAAATTTAATAATTCAACAGTGACCAAAAGAAGTCAGTCATTGTACATTAAATTAGACAAGTTTCCTAAGAAATGTTAGGAGTGCTTCAAAATGTAAGTCTTATCAAGAAAAATATTTTTATGTCCTTTCAATGTGACAAAGCTTTGGTCTTTGAACTCCTGTCTTCAGTTATGGGTCTCGGAGGTAGAATAATGGAATCCCTGTGTACATTGGGAATGGTTCCAATGAAGGACAGAGTAGGTAATCTTTGTACTTTGCGCAGGTAGTCCCAATCGCCGGTTTGTGTTTGAGCGATATATCTTATATCCTGATAGTCATACCAGTCGTACCAGTGCAGTCACAAAGTAGCACTAAAGAGTGGGCACTGTATATTTAAGGGCTTTATCTAAAAAAAAAAAAAAAAAAACTCAAATAATATCATTGTATAAAAGCAATATTTAATAGGAGCTTTGGTAATTCAGATTTTTCCCACAGTGGGTCTATAGTGTGGTCACCAAAGCTACATTGTCATCACCAAAGTTACATTCTCATTACCAAACAACCCTTGCCATCCCCATGTGTAAAATTGCTTTACTGCACACTATTTCTAGAAACAGCCTAAAAATGGAGATATTTGATGGGATAAACATTGTCTTTCTAATAGTGTTAAACTATGATTACTGCTCCAAAAATATCTGTTCTGCAGACAACTAAAACCATTCATACATGCTGCCTACATTTAAGCATTGGTGACAAGTTCTGTGATTATGCTCCAGTATCAGGAAAAGGGCAAGCTAGTTAAGTGTACTTCAGAGCAAGACTCAGTATTAACTGCACATAGAAAGGTGCTTAACAATTATTAAGCACCTTTCTAAGCAGTGTTAATATTGTGTCTCTTAGCTTGTCTTTTCCACAGTTTTAAAGTATAATCACTAAGCATTGACAGTGCTCCCTAAGGGTTTACCGGGTTTCAAAGCTGGTAAAACACTTTTTTTTCCTCCTGTAACTAGTAGTATATGGAGCAGATAAAACTCCATGCACTACAGAGCATTATGATTGGGTCTCCAATCATAACCCTATTAATGTGTGTTCTTGGCATAGATGCCAAGATTCAACAATTCAGCTTTCCTCTTGAAGGGAATTTCTTGGCATTCATGTCTTGAACACATAATAAACAGTTATAACCAGAGACCAAGTCATAATCCTCTTTGTTATAACCTTGCTCAGGTATGTAAAGAAGGTGAGTGAATACATGCAGAGAATAGGCAAGGGAGAGAATGCACACCTCTCAACTGTACAGATTTTTGCAGAATGTCCATATGTTTACTTAATATTTTTGGTCTGTTTCTAATACACTTGTGGCTCTCTGGCAAATCACTAGCAAAACACTGAGCGTTGAAGTCAGAAAAATAATGACAGACATTGCATTCGAGTTTCAGACTTCATACCCTTCAGAAAAGTCATGTTAATGTAAAACCTATTACTCTATCGACTTTCCAAGTTTGTAAGAGCAATATTTAAAATATGTCCTTTGTCCCCTCATTATTTATGGCTTTGTCCAGATTTCTTGCTCTAAGAATTTGAGATGTATGAGAGAAGACAATACATTGATGTAGCAAGTAATCAATAACTGGGATGGAAGAGGCCCTTTCCTTGGATAGCACTCACATTTTTACAGGTTATTAAAGTACCTATATGCTTCTCAAACTTAGAGTTGATTATTAATGGTCAGTCCAAGTAGTCTGTAGGAAGTATCAATCATGGAATGATCAAATGAATATAGATATGTTTTGTGCTCTGGAGATAACTGAATACTACTCACCCTTGCATATAGAAAGCATGTTCATGGTTTTGTTAGTGTTAACATACAGCCAAAATGAACTTAATAAGAATGTATGGAGTCGCATGTGCTTTTTACCTTAGAGCTGATAACAAAAACAACATCACCTATGAAGAGGACTATGGACTCATCAGCAGTATCAACCACTTTGGCATCACTTCAGTGCTCTTCAATTCTTCAGTTAAATACAGTGCATGGTAAGGGGTCAAGCACTCAGCCATGCAGAACACCAATCATCACTGCAAAAGGGGGACAATGGGCAGTTCTGACGGACTGCATCCCACCTTCAAGTTCACTAGTGAACCACTTGCAAGCATTGAGAGACAGAACGAGAGATCATATAAGGCTATATGTTCTAGAAGGTGCTGTTATTTGCATATGATGTCCCAGGATGTCTATAAATAGAGATCTGACAATCTTACTCGGATGCAGATGAAGATACTCAGTGATATTACGGAGAGCTTTGCCTACAACATGGTAATGTCTGGAATCTTGTTGCATGATAGATATGAGATCATTATTAATGAGGTGTTGGAGGAGGTGAGCATGTGTACAGGCCCTGTTTGTGCAATGACCATGTCTAAATTGTATGGTAGATATAAGGTTATTATTAAAGAAGTGTTAAAGGACCTCAGGCTCAGCATGTATACATTTCTTTCAAATTCTTAACAGAAATGACACAAGAGCTGTAGTGCAGTAATTTTTGAGAGCAACTGAGGTTGAGCCTATGTGTAAATACATCTGTTTTCAGACTACAGATACTGTTTCTTCTTTGACAGTCTGGTTATGACTGATGCAGGATACGCAATGGACCTGGCTTTAGATTTTAAGAATTCTGGGGAAAATGTCTCAGTGCAAGTCAATCCAGGCTGCAATTTATAAAGGAGTTTGTGGAGCATGCAAGGATATCAGCATGGAACATAAGAACAAGCACTAGAACTGAGAAGGCAAAATAATCGTTTGCCTACAGTCATTACAAGTAACCTGCTGAACTGAATCTGTAAAGTGTAGTCTAAATTAGATGACAATCTTGCCAATAAAGAATAGCTAGACATATGACCAGAACTCCAGAATTTCTTGGGGTTTTTTGCAAATTATTTCTGTTGATCCAGGAAAAAAAAAAACAGTTAATTCACTAGAATGTAAAAACAATTTAACTTGATTTCTGGCTTCACTAAATTGTTTTGGGAGCAACAGTCAATTTCACTTGTTGATATATGACCTATAGATGATTTAAATGTCACGTTATAGCTTTAATTTTTGGAGAAAATCCAGGGGACACTGGAAATTCTAATTCTATACCTTCAGATAAGAAACATGCTGTGATCTTCAAAAAGATCATCAAGAAATTGCACTCTGGTATGAAATATAGGTCATTACTGAAGTGACAGCATCATTGTGTTATGGGTTTACTATTGACACCATTATATCCATCATCAGTGATACTGACGGGAGCAGATATAAAGGTAACGTCTAATGTGCTACCATGACAATCATGACAAGAAACTATTAGTTCTTGTAAGGAAGGAAATAATTTGTCAGAGATCAAAAACCCATTGTGTTAAATGACTGTATTTATCATTTGACAGCTTCCACTCAGTGTTGAGATTACCTAACACAATAAGTTCAGATTTCTCATTGGAGGTATACCAGTGAACAGTGAACAGCAACTTCAACAAAGGAATCATGGGAGTCATGGAATATATAAATACAGACTACAGACAGTAATCTTTATTTTACCTAGAATATGAATAAACTTTGTGTGCGGACAATAAAGGATGTACACATTAAGAAAGAAGCAGGTGGGAGCAGAGCATTAAAAAAATAGCAACACCACTTGACCCTAAATGACCCTATTCTATTATTCACAGTTGTGATTGTTTATTAGACAGCTTGCAAACTATTAGCTATCTTTAAAACTGGCAGAAGTTTTGCATTTGGCCAGTTGATAAGCTTATACAGTTTGTAACCTGCCAAACTTTCATCATCACTACAAGTTACCACCTCTTCCTATGACACTCTGTGATTCAGTGTGAGAGAAGTCTGGATTAAGATAGAGTCATGGTTATTTAAAGCAGGTAACCTTTTCATCAGTTGTCCAACAAATGAATTTACTCTATGAGTCCTTGTGACTTACTGTTATCTTTTGTTTGTTAAATAGCAAATGTATTTTACTGCAGATGTATTAATGATTAGATGGTTCTCTTCTACCCAAAGCATAATGTTGTGAAGTACAGAGCACATAACTGCTACTCAACTTTGCGATACCTAATAAGCTGGGGTGTGAGTCAAGTAATTTGGGCTAAGTCATTAATCTGTACTAAAGAATTTAAGGGGGAGGATTTCATCCTGTATCTCTTGGCTCCCTATTGAAATGTCAGCAGTCAAAATGCCAAGTGCTGACAAACTGGAAAAAAAGGCTGAAAACACAGGAGAAAAGTGAATTTTGAAAATCACTTCTCTCTTTAAACTTCTTTTTGCAGGGGGGACAAGCCCCCCACACTCCCAAACTTATATATATATATATATATATATATATATATATATATATATATATATATATATATCAACTCTGAGATTGTTATACTCAAGAGATATGGGAATATTCTGAAAAATGGCATCTAGGACTTAGTATATATAAGTCTGATATTTCGGTCATTCAGTCTCCATATTTCAGGACTCGCTGTAGCAGGTCCCAACATTTCAAATGATTACCATGTTTTGCGTAGATATGCCTCTTCCCAGCTTCCTTAACCTGTACTGCTTACCAAACCTTCTTTGATGATCTGACAAACATCAGCTAAATACTTTTCTAATTCATATGACTAGATAGTACAGTCACTTAAAACAAGGTCATCTGCATGCTGCAGTGCACTTAGTGTTGGGGATATTGAGGCCAGTGTCTTCATAAACATGGAAAATGGTAGAGGAGTCACAAGTGTCACCCTGTGAGACCCCTATTTACACAGCAGGGAAAGAAAGTATTCTATGATAATTCTGAAGTTATTCCCAGAATCACAATTCAAGAGAATCTTCAGAAAATTCAGTCAGTTTAAGTACACAAAAAACAGAATGTCTGACTGTGCTTAATGTCACTGCATATGCTGCCAGTTAAAAGGGATCCACTCATCCATCCAGCAATCCATTTTCTAAACTAGTTATCCTGGTGTGTGTTGCAATGGAGGGGGGCATCAAGTTGAGCAGAGCAGACCAGACATTTCTATCCACAGCATCAGTCCCCAGTTCACCCTGCATGACCTCCAGATAGCATCAGGCAAAGTGAATAATATAATCTCTTCAGCATGTACTTTGTCTGCTCCAGGGTCTTCTGCTAGAGAGATCTGCCTGCACCACAGGGGACATTTGACCTCTTTGCCCATCCTCCTTTGACTGATTTCAGTTTAATCACTGAAGTGGAAGATGTACTCCAGCATTTTCCTAGAATTGCTGAACTCCTCATATTGTCATGGAATCTAAGCCCAAAAGTCTTAGAAAGTAGCCTCCTTTCTACTTTGTGTATCCTGAGCCTTATCCTTAAGGTCACTACCTAAAGCTCATAATCATAGGTGAAGATGGGGGCACAGACGAACTTAGCACTCAGTTCGACACCACGGTTTTGTGCTACACCTGCCCTACTGCTGCTGCTGATTCATGCATCTGCTGCTTAGTCTCCAAACACTAATCTACCCTCAGTCATCAACAAAACCCCATGGTAGTTGGAGTAACTCTTTCCCCTCACCTACAGACAGCAATCCAGTATTTTCTGAGAGGGAATCAGGGCTTTTGTTTGAAGGATCTGATTTTTATCCCAGCTGCTTTATACTCAAAGCAAATTACTTCAGTGCATACCACAGACCACCGTCACTAAAATGTAAAGTGGCAACCCTCACTTCCAAAAGCCAATACTGGTGGGTGGTCTCCAAACTTCAGTTGCATTTTTGATATCCTGTCAAAGAGAATCATGAACAGGAGAAAATTTAAGGCACATCCTTTGTGGAGTCCTATAACTACCTTCAAAGTACATGCAATGCCAAGAACACAGGCACAACTCTTCCTATGCAAATACAGGGACTGAATTTCATGCAGCAGCAGATCCAGAACAATACATATCTGCATTACTTCAGTTTATCCTCTCTTCCATCATCATGATGAAATTAACATTTATCCTTGCTCAGCTAATGAAGTAAATCAATTTTTAAGTACCTTGGCATATAGTTCCCCAAAAGGCTGAAGTGATCCTTGCATAACTGCTAACACTCCATCCCCTACCTATTTTTAAAAACAAAGACCTTCATCCCAGTTTGCTAATCTAGAGGTACTTCCTCTGCCTTTGCTGCAAGACTGAAAAGATATATTAACCATGACACACAAACAATACCCAATACTTTTGGCATTTCTGAACAGCACTGTTTCACTCCTACAACCATCCTCCATGGAACAGTTTAACTGCTGCTGTGACTTCATCTGCAGAAAGAGACAAATTGCTTTTTCCATTGCCATCTGAAAGAGGGCACATTCACCAAGTTCAGGAGTTTTCCGACTTGCTACTTCCACCTCTTGACATTGTCCTCAACTGAGTTCAGTAGTTTAAATCCCTGTTAACAGCAGTCTTGGAAATGTATCTTTCTACCCCTGAGTCACCAGATGGTATACCAGATTCTTCTTTGAAGCTATCCAAAAGTCATACTCTACAGTATCACCAAACTCTTCCAACATCAAAGAGCCATTGTTTTAGTGACTGCTACAGCTAATGCTTTCCTAGTCTTTTGGTACCTACTGGAGAGATGCAGAAATGCCATGCCAGCTGTGTATGGAAGACCTATTTCTTTAAGTTAGTGGCTTTCCCCATCACTGGTATCTATCAATGGGAAATGGGATTACTGCCACAAAACTACCAACCACATTTTAGTTATAACTGTGCTGCTGCCTCAACTACTAAGCTTGTAGTCTGTTCAGATTTGCCTGTATGGGTCACCCAGCCACAGCTTTTTTAGCTTCTGCCCAGACAGACTACATGGTCCATGTTACTGTAAACTGCACAGGTCAGGCATCACTGGTAGTAAGCATACTTTTACTAACCCTAAAGTGGTCTTGCTTTGGAATAAGTATACTATAGCTTATATTGGAGTTTTACCATGTATGGCACCTTTATGTATTCTGTTGAACCAGCCTGGCAGCAAACAGAGAAGTGAGTGTTTTGCATGGCAATATAATTAGATTAATTACCCTTGCAGAATATAGCCTGTATCACATCCACAAACCTTCCACAAGACACCAGTATATATTTGTTTATTTAGTTAGTTGCAATTTATTGACCAGGATAGTCCATCTAGGCTAATGGTCTCTTCATAGGAGACCCATGGTGGTATTCATACTAGCCAGGACATTGGGGAACATCATCTACTCTTTTCTGTAAGTGCTTTTTGGATCTTTTGCATCCACCTGATCTATGACAACCTCCAGCAGATGATGCCATGGTTTAATGTCGCATCTGACATATGTGTCTTACTTGCAGCAATGCACGTGAATAGTTGGGGCACAATTTCATCTTTAGTGTGCATCATTTAATTACAATAAATCTTAACAACAGATGTTACAGGGACTGGCAATATCAGTCAAAATAATATCCTTCCATAAAAATTACTTCCCACAACTGCTTAACCAGAATAATTCACTTTCTCCCACTGCTCAAACTTTGTGGAAAAATAAATGACTTGTTAACACCTTTTACAGCATTCATTGCTCCAAGTATGTTCTAAGGTTCCTATTAAGGAGCCAGCCACTCATATTAGTCCATGCAATAGGGTATTGAGAGCAGCCAAGGATGCCTGCAAACTAGGTGCAATCATGAATAATGTTCATTTAGCCTAATATTATAAAGAGGGACTCAGATTTATACATCTTAATACCAGGATCTTATGCAATTAAATCCTAGCATTTCAAAAATGGGCAGACAGTACCCCCCAAACACACGCACGCATACACACATTTTTATTGTATTAGTTGTGGTTGAAGCCTACCATACAAGATGGTGAGCTTGGTATTCCTGAATACACTGTAAAGGGAAATGATAAAAAAGAACAATGTGCAGAAGGAGTTGCAGTTTTAATAAAGGAATTCTGCATTTGAGACTACATGTACTACTGCCATAAAGTCAGTGAAGATAAGCACTCTTCATAGTAGTAAAGTACAAAGTGGTAAGCAGCAAAATATAAGCAGCATCTACATAAAACATAATAAAGACCTGGTTCCATAGCACTCGGGGTGGAGTCACGACTGCAAATATGGTGACCAAGGATCAACTAGTGGCACTAGAACAGCCAATCAGAGAGGAGAAAGAGAGAAGTTAATAGGTGTTGCCTGCTCACCTCTCCTGCAGGGATGGTGGGGTTTGTGTGCACTAGGAGATGTACTAGATGGTGCTAACCTCCTAGTGGAGATTGGGAAGCTCATTTCTTTTGTTTCTGGAAGGTAAGGACAGGGATGTTTGGAGACAAAGTCCCTCATTCATGTTTTTAGGAGACTTCAGTATACTCAATAAAAACTCATGTTCCCATACAACCATGACAGCGTTGGCATAGCTATTGGCACAGGACGTGCCCATAGTTACGCCATTACGCTGCCAGTATAAATCAACACCAAATAGAAAAACATTATTTTCTAAAACAATGCTCAGTAAATTCCTCACCAGTATAATTTTACTTTCAGAGAAATCAGAATACATTTCCATAAACCTGATTAAACTTTCCAACCCAATCACATTGGGTATAACAGTAAAAAGAGAGTTTTTAATGAGTGGCCCATATGAGAACAAAGTTTTGTTCTTTCATAGATTTGTAGAAGATCTTTTTATTTTATGGGCAGGTACAGAAGAGGAGTTCTTGGAATTTCTTATGTACTTGAATGCAACCACCATTTTTCTAAGGTTTACTTCTGTTGTCTCATATGAGAGAATAAACTTTTCAGATGTTCAAGTGAATATTGAAAAAGGGAGCATATATATATGCTTGTACTGAAAGGAATGTTATGTTAACCATCTTTTAAGCAGAGGAAGTATGCAACCTACCTATGTGTTTGATAATGTCAGTAGGAATCAGGTTTTTAGAGCATCTAGGTTGAACGTTAGGGATGCAGATTTCCATCAACAATTGAACAGTACGAGGAATGATTTACTGGCCAGGGGCTATGAGGAGAGAGATGACCAGAAGCAAATACAAGAAGTAGTTAGTTTGTGACATACTAAGGCTAGACCTTATTATTCGGATAGATGGTCTAAGGAAAAAGAAACCAATGGTGGTAAGCCTAAGTTAAAGGTGCCATTAAGCTTCTCTAGTGATGTCGGGTCTTATATGAACATTATACATAAACACTGGAGGATATTAACCACTGACAAGGTGGTCACAAAATGGATAGAGAATGAACCTAAATTTTTGTTCAGAAATCAAAATTCTTGAAGATATGCTTATGTGCACCCAGAGAAGAGAAAACACCTATGGGTGGTATGGGGACTAAGCCTTGTGGCAAATGTTCATACTGTGGGTATATAGCTATAAGCAATGAATTTTTATATCCAGATCAGGACCGGCTATATAAATTTAAAGTACAAGCTACATGTGATACACAGCATATGGTGTATCTCACTCACTGTGCAGTATGCAAGAAA
Source organism: Protopterus annectens (assembly GCF_019279795.1). Lineage (NCBI taxonomy): Eukaryota > Metazoa > Chordata > Ceratodontiformes > Protopteridae > Protopterus > Protopterus annectens. The sequence goes on from NC_056741.1 coordinate 694,072,650, forward strand.
TTTTATATTGGGAAAACAGACCGTGCACTCGAGGAGAGGATTAGAGAACACATTTATTAAATAGGAAAACAAAGCAGAAGTAATGCCCTGACCAAACATGTTGTGAATACTAATAACCAACATAAATTTAAGTTTATGGCCATTTCTAGGAGTTTCGTGAAAAAAAGGGGGGGGGGACATGTGTAATAAAACAGAGGAACTGGAAGCTAGATGGATAGTCTTATTCTGAGCTGACATGGGACATGGTCTCAATGAACAAATACCACTGAGACCAAAGTTAAAGGCCAAACCTCTACATAGGTAAAGTTGTTGTTTTTAAGAATATGTATTTTAACAATGTTTTTATAATGCACAAAGTATATAAGAAATATTTTATGATTATATTTTTATGATTTTCTTTAACCGCAGTGGTGGTGCTGCGGAAGCGTTGTCGCCTCACAGTAAGACGTTGTCCTGTTCGATTCTCCGCTAAAGCATCTTCTGTGTGGAGACATGCGTGAATGGGCGTATCTTCGTTGAAGGTTGTGCATCAGGGCTGGCAGCTCGGCATGTAAAAAACTACTGCCAATCATTAGCGGACCGGAGTTCCGTTGTGGTGACCCCTAACCTGAAAAAGCCGAAAGACACAGCAACATTTTTATGATTTTCTTTGAATATTTATTTTGTGGTTACCATATAGCTTTAATGTTTTATAGTAATGTAGTGTATATAGACATGTGATATATTGTTGTCATGTGATGCATTCAGCAATGTTTAAAAGTATGACTAGTTTCAGTTTGTTTTTATGCACCAGAAAAAGCAGATGTGAAAGCGCTTCTGCCTGATTAAAGCTTTATAACCTGGTGCCTATCTTGTGTCCTCCTCTTATTTTTGGATACTTTGCTGTAGTTTTGCTGTGGACACAAGGACCTGCATATGAATGTTTTTTATTGTTCTTGCTGGCTTTTAAGATATTAAACAAGTTTGCTCCTGCCAAACTCACCAGAGTAAAGAAGGAAATAATTCCTCTCATCAGCAGCCCTCTGAGGGAATGCAGGGCTTGCAGGGAAGCCTACTGGAAAACTTGCAAACAAGTTGCAGACAAATGCACAAAGCATCATTACAGATCACTTTTCAACAAGTTTCAAGTACTTCTCATGAAAGCAAAAAAAGAACTAGTATTCTGCTGTTAAAGACAAGAACTGAATAAAATCCTACTGCTTTTTTGAAGTAATCAACAGTTTACTATGAAAGTCTTGTTATTCTAAACATAACCCATTCTGAATGAATTCAACACATACATACTACAGAAACTTTCATAACATACTTCTCAACTATAAGAGCCAAACCCTTTGAGGCTGCTCCCATCACAGCTAACCATCCAGTAGCATGCTGTCTCAACTTCTGCCCTAGAACATCTGGACTACTGAAAAGAGTAATAAAAATCATGGATCTCTATACGTGGGTAAGTTTATAGGTTCACATGTAAGTACTAGGCTAGCTGCCCTTGTAGGCCATTTTAAGCCTAGCCAGTTTTCCTTCCTGTGCATGAAATAACCTATCCTAGTTGGTTATAGATTGGCTTTACTGATAATATGGTTGATAGTTATATATTACTCCTAATCAGAATTACTGGGATCATACCATAGATAATTTGAGGGGATCCTTGCATGGGATAAAGCCTTTAGTTGCTGTCTCTGTCCATCAGTAGTACAGAGGACAGTCCTGGAGTAAATTCCCTGGTTCCCATCCATAGATCTAAGTTTTGCTTTAATGTAGACAGGAATGAACTTTGTTTTATGTGTATGGGGAGTCTGTTCCACAGAAGTAGGATCGTCTGGAAGATATTCCTCTCCTTCCAAACTGTTCTGTTGATGTTGCAGAAGAGGTTTAGATTGCTAGACCAAGTATTTCTGATGCTATTTGACTTGCTGATATGCAGTAAATCAATCAGTAATGGGTCAGAGGATGTCTTGTATGTCAGACACTGGTCATCCCTTAGCAGTCTGTAGGATACAGAGTATATTGACAGGGCTTTGAGTCAGTCCATTTAAGACATGTTGTTTAGAGCTTGTATCCTTTCAGTAAGGTGTCTCTGTGGATGCTCCAGTTTCTGCATGTGTCTGGACTGATACATGCCAAAGGGAGAATTATATTCAATGATTGGCCTAATGGGGGCTGAGTAAAGGGGCTCAATGACATCTCTAGATCTAGACATGCTCCCTCTGTTTTTAATCTGTGTAATATAGAAGGACTTTCTTACAACAATATTTGCCCCAGCCGTCATAAGGATAATTACCTAAATATACATATCTAATTATTACTGATACATTTGGCCATTACCACTAGCAACAGAACAGAAGTACCTAGGCGATCTCCTTGGTCCCAACTCTATCACTGGTCAAGCATACTGACAATATTATTAGCAAAATACTATAGGATCTCATACTTTTTCACCTCTACAGCTTTTAATGCCTTAACTAAAAATCTGCTTATCCCTAAAAGTGGATATGGGCTCCCTCTTGTAACCTAACATTCCAGCTGAAAATCATGTAAAATACAAACAACTATAAACAAATTCTGAAAACTTTTTCTTATAGAACCAAAAACTCATCATCGCCAACATCTATAGTGGTGTTACTGACTACCTGTAAATGACAGAGCCACATTTCTACTTAGCTGTCAAATATACAAGCTGTTAAAATGGGACACGCCACCCCCCCAAAAAAATAACATTACAAATCAAGCAGCCTAACTACACACTTAAACACAATCAAAAAGATAGCAAACCCTCATTAGACCACATTTTAATACTTCTTCAGAAGAAATAGCTTTCTCTAGACTAAGCCCAGTATTTCAAACGGGTTACCAGAGGTGTGGCTAGCTATTCTTGGGCCCATTGCTGTCTTCCAGTCATGAAAAAAAAAACTCTTCTCTACTTTTAAACTGTAGCAAATTTCTTGCTACAAATGTAGCAAGCAGCTGCTGCAGTTTATGCCACACACACTCTGACTGCAAATGCAATAGTAACTTTCATTTCTGAATGCAGGTAATGCAATGAGGACACAGAGTATGACAGGACTTCAGTTTTGACCACAAATTCAATACTTTGAAGAACGTCCAGATCATTATCAAATGGGAACCTAGGCAGGGTAATGGACCAGCACCACCCACCCCGGCATAGCCATTCCAGTTTCTCATTACTTGGCTCTCTCTCCAAGTTACTATAAACATTGTTCAAACCTGTCAGTGTGATACTATTTTCTTATTTACTTTTACACTGATTACCCAGATTTGGATTTATTTTTAAACTTTTATTTAAAATTTTATGGCGCAAACACTGATTGTCATTTACCAAACAAAACAAAGCAAAACAGTCTCACCTTGAAAACAGACTTAGAATGAGCAACAATAAACTTTTCTTCCCCTGAAACTCAAATTCACTAAAAATGCATTAAAATTCACATTCTTTGAGAATATATCTGGCCAGTGGTGGATTAACTGTACCTTGGGCTGCTTTCAAACCTTGGACCCCCTTGCACACATTTTAGGACATGCATAAATGTATGCATTCTTTGATTAAATATTACTTTATCAGCTCAGCAGAGTCAGTCATTTTTATCCACAGGCACTCCCCAAACCCAGCAATTATAGGTACATTGTTGACTGCATCCTTCATAGATGTCTGTGCTAAAAAGTAATACTACTACTACTACTACTCCTAATAATAATAATAATAATAATAATAATAATAATGATAATAATAATAATAATGATGATGATGATAATAATAATAATAATAATAATGATAATAATAATGATAATAATAATAATAATAATAATAATAATAATAATAATAATAATGACCAAAGTCAAATATTTCAAATTTGTTTTGCTTAAACACACAGTAGCCAAAGTATTACAACTTAATTCACACACATACACACAAGTCCTGCAAATCCAGATTAAAAACTGTTTAAAATTGACCAGATGATAAAAGCATAAGATATTTCATCAACAAAGAGCACCCACACATGCCCCACTAGCAGTTATAGCCACTTTCTTGATGGTGTATACCCTATATTGTTATAAAAAAATAAATTACATGTGCTTTATTGGTAGCTTTGGATGAACTACATGAAACTGTATAAAGATCACTAGCATCATACCATAAGTTCCAGCCATCTATGTGCTGCACAGTTTAAATAGAAGTGTATTTATGAGAGTATAAGAAATATTAACAATAACATATATTAACTCAATATGCACAGTCTCTGCAGAAGTAAACATAATCTGAACAAGTTCACATTAAAGAAAACCATTACTAATTTTGTGGTTGCTGCTGTCAAACAACTTTCATTGCTTCATCTGTAAATGTAGTACCTGCTGCCCTTGAATAATAAATTCCCTGTATTGCATTAAAAACTGTTGCACTGGTGATATTGCTATAACATTTCCTGAATTAGATCAGCTATGCAATAGGGAATGTCTGATAAACAACAACAGGTTCATGGTTATTAGACATGCAATGCTGGAGACCATTTTGGAGCCAAGCCCAAATACCCAACTACCAGTGACATCTTAACGCATGGGCATACTGAGCAGCATACAGGCCCCATGCTAATCTATGTGTGTTGTGACTTGCTGTCATTAAATACTACACTATACTAAATTATAAATATTTGAATAATTATGAAAATTATGAAAGTTATAAATACTAGAAAGAGTTGTACAGAAGAGCATCAGTCATATCATCCAGAACATCAATTATCCAAATGCAGCCTTCCTGAAATGTCAATTATCCAAACACAGCGACAACCTTCCTAAAAGTTGTCTGTATGTGCGTCACCTGATGTGTGACAATAATGACATAAAGGCAACTCTGATCATACTTCCAAATAATGCAGCCTATATGACCTGATAAATGCCAATTCCCTTTACAGAAAGTACTTCAGAAATATATTACTAAAATGCAAAATGATTAGACCATATTACACAGTCCAGGCCTATTACTGAATGCATTATTTAATGCAAAGAATAACAAACAATTACAGATAATATAAATATCGCAGAAACTTTTGTTCAACAACCCACAAGTCATGCAAAATCAGAAATATTACTGCACACAGAATACTGTTTTTTTAGGGGGGTGGCTTACATGCTTGCAGGACATCAACAACTCATTGTTGGCCTCCCTATATCTTCTCTATCAGCAAAAATAGCTATCCAGTCTGACATCACTCCATACAAGTCTGACCTACTTGAATGACTGCTATTGCTATATTGTTGCATTATACACTGCTAGAGTCAACAGAACCAGATCATGGATAAATGAAGGCTTATGCAGGGTAAAGAATGAGGCAACATTCTGGACTTGAATCTCACCAACATGGGTGACCGCTACACCACTCCCATAGTATGTCCTTACCTGGTTAGATCAGATCATTGGACTGTCTCATTTGAAGTTTCTATCCCACCCAACCCCCTCCCAGCTGAAATCAAGCTAAAAAACTTCTCAAAAGCTGACTACAACCTCATAAGGGAGTGTATCGGTAGCTTCACTCCACCACGACCCCCCCAGAGGATGCATACAACTATGCTGAACAGTACGGCAATGCAGTTTACAAGCACCTGTACAACTGCATAGACTCAGCCGTACCCAATAGAACTAAAACCTACTCCTCAAGGAAACACAAACCTGTTTGGTGGACATCCTCTATCAACAGGCTTTACAACAAAAGGAAAAAAACTGCTGTCCATGGGTAAAAGGGAATAAATTCCAAACTGGAAAAACTGCCTCCTTATCCTCAACAAGCAAATTAGATCACTAGTGAAAACCTCCAAGGCCAATTATAAATTGAAACTAGCCTCCATAACAAAGGGAAACCATAAAGTTTTCTTTAGTTACATCAGGAACGTCTGTTGCAAAGCCCAGGTGTTTTCCAAATTAGTACTTAACAGTATCACTTAAACTGATCCTGTTGACTTAGCCAACCTGCTAGCAGATAGGTTCAGTCCAAACTTCACCCCCCTGCCACCCCCGCAAAGGCCCTTTTGACATCCCCGATACTTGTCCCGCACCTCACATCTCCATCTCCGTACATCAAGTGTTACAGGCCTTATCCAAGGCAAAAAACACAGATTCCATGGGAAATGATAGTATCCCAGGATGTATTCTGCACTATCTCCAGCAAGAACTGGCTTCACCAAAGAGCCTTCTGTTCAACCACAGCCTAAGTACTGGCTTCATTCCAGCAGAGTGGAGAACCACCATTGTCATCCCCTTGCACAAAGGTGGTGCCACTACTGACCTTGGAAACTATTACCACATTAGCTTGACAAGTCTGATCTGTAAAGCCATGGAGCATATTATTATGGATCTCATAAACAAGGACATAGGCAATCTCCAAGCACTTGACCCCACCCAGTTCAGATTCGTCAAGGGCAGATCTTGCCTGTTGAACCTGGCTGACTTCTTTGAGACTGTCACCAAGGCCCTGGATGAGGGAAAGTCAGTACATACAGCTTACCTTGACTTGGCCAAGGCCTTTGACACAATCCACCACTCGGACATCATCAAAAAGCTAACACAACTTGGTGTAAATCCCTATCTCATCAGGTGGGTAGTCAACTGGCTCACTGACAGGACCCTCAAAGTCAAAATAGGGACTTCCACCTCTGATAATAGACCTGTCACTAGTGGAGTTCCCCAGAGATCTGTCCTGGGACCCCTACTGTTTGGAATCTATTTCTCAGAGGTAAAGGCAAAGAGATAAGGTCTGTGGCTGATCAAGTTTGCAGACAACTGTAAGTTGGGCGCTGTCATTGACTCCCCAAACAATGTTAACATACTGCAAGAGGGTCTCACAGCAACTAATGACTGGTGCCAAAGTCATGGCCTCAAGCTAAATACAAAAAAAGTATCATCATACCATTCGGCAAAACATGACCACTACTTACCACATCAACAACAGCCCCATAAGCACACAACCTGTGGTGAGAGACCTGGGCATTCAGGTTGATAACAATCTCACATTTGGCCATCATGTAGCAGCAGTGGTCAGAAAAGCCTTTTACTTGGTTCATCTCATAAGTAAAGGGATTGCATCCAGAAAAAAAGAAGGTTATTACTTCTCCATACTCCTCCCTCATTAGTCTAATAATTGAGTATAACATCACATTTGGGATGTACCTCTCCAAACATCTGCACCAACTGGAAAGGCCACTGAAATAACTCACAAAGAATATCCATGGCCTCCAACACCTGTCCTATGCAGACAGGCTCAAATCGCTATCACTTTAATCGGTATCATACAGACTGCTCAGGGGTGCTCTGTGTCTTGCCTACAAGGCAATTTCAGACCCTTCCCTACTAGAGATGCTCTATAACCATAAGTCTAACTCCTCACGCACTACCCGCTCAAAAGGCCTGAAACTAATATGTGACATTAACAAAACTTGCTGGAGAGACAGGTTTGTCTCCCAGAGGCTGCCCCATCTCTGGAATAGACTTCCCATATATGTCAAACAGAGCACCTCACTGACCATCTTCAAGTGCAACCTTGATAAATAGATGGGAAACCACAAATTCATCCCAGGAGTTCTATCTGTGTCCCTCATTGACAGGGGTGACAGGTGCTGACTGAGGTTTCTTTTTGGGGATAAACTCTTGGCTAGGCTTGTAAGGGCCCCATGGCCATTAGCCTAGTAACCTCCCATGATCCTGTGATGCTATGACCTGCTAGCCATACCAATATTCCTCTACTTGACTGTGTATCTCTCAGTTACTATAAACAGCTCATACCAGTCAGTGCACACACTATTTTCTTCTTTACTTTTACACTTTTACAGATTTTATTTCAAATTTTACAGAAATAACACTGACAGACATTTTCTAAACAAACCACTTTCATGTCCAAAATAGACCAAGCATGAGCTCACCTGCTGAAACTCATATTTAGGGAAAATGCAACTGGCAATATCTAAAACTACAAGAGACACCTGGAATTCATACTCAAATAGCATGCAGTGAAGTACTAATCAGTGTCTATGTGAAGGATGCAAGAATTCAAAAGACAAATGTAAACAGCATTTGCTAACAGTCTGGAACAGCCCACTGGATGCAAGTGCCTCTTTTCAGGAGCAGCCAAGGGGTACTGTGTGGTGAAGTAACTTAGCAGAGCCGAGCAACTGTTTAATGGCTCATAGCCATATTCATCGTTACTAGGTGGTAAACTAACTGTTGTAGCCCAAGCAGTACATCCCACACCTGTGTGCCTGTGAATACCAAGCTAAATTAAAAATGTAGCCATAGTTAAAATATTATCAGAAAACTCTTAGGCTTTATGTTCTGCGGGTTATTTGCAGTGAAATAATAAACACGATGCCAGCATTAAGGAAACTAAGGATCAAGTCCAAAGATCATGGCTCATATGATGATGCTCCGGTTTACTGCACTCATTTTCCTTCCTCTTATTGTTACCCTAAACCACTGTCTGCTTAAGTGAGTTGGTCAAGGACAGAGCATAATATGAAGCAAAATTAATGATGTTCTGTAAAACTGGAGACAGGCCACAGCAGACTCTTGTAAATTATATCAAAGGGAAAAAAGGGTCTGGTGTTTGGAGTAAGGCTCTTGCCTCCTGTACCCAATGTACAGGACTTGACACTGTGCAAGCCATTCAACTAATTGGGACATTACACCTCCCCACACACACACACACACACACACACACACACACACACACACACACACACACACACACGCACACACACACACACACAATCAAACACCCCCCCTACACTCACACATACACACACACACACACACACACACACACACACACACACACACACACACACACACACACACACACACACTCATATCTGTTTGGAAATGTCAACTTGCTGTTCAGAAATGATTAACACATATCAAACTTGCATACTTTCATCACTTGCTAGATCTGACTAAAAAGCAGTCTCCTTTGAAATAAAACTGAAACTAGAGATCCCTTCCACCCAAGGTGCCTTTAGAAATGTATTTAAAATAAAACTACCTACTCCTAAGTGAAACCTTGGCAAGCTTCAAATCCCCACCAAACCTAGTTAACTCTACTGAATATGCAGAAATGTACACCACCACATAAATGCAGCTGTACCCCACAGGAACAAATGCAGGTCAACTCTGGAAACAAACCAACATGGCAGAACCATAATATCAACATGCTTTATAGTTAAAGGAAAGAATTTTGTCAAAAAGCAAGTGTAATTCCCAGAATGATAAAGCCCTTGTCACAGAAATAAACAAACTCAGGAGCTTAATAAAATCCACCAAAGCCATGTCTGTGGCTAAAATGATTACCTAAGCCATAGACAATTACAAGGCATTTTTCCAGTTATGTTTGTAATCACAAAAGCACAATGCAGCAATGTGATGACCTGATTGTGCACAATATTACCTACACTGAGGATAAAGATATAGCAAATCTACTGCCTGATAAATTTAGTTCTAACTTTACCCCTCTCACCCCTCCGTCTGTCCCTCAAGATATACCTGAAACTGGCTCACTTCCAGCTATCACACAAGACCAAGTCCTAAAAGTGCTACCAAAAGCTAAAAATACTACATCAATGTTTTCTGATAATATCACTGGATGCATCTTAAATAGGATTAAGCATAATTTAACTACACCCCAGCAACACTTAGCCTCCATTCAGGTTTTGTACCAAGCAAATGGAGGGCAGCAACAGTCATTCCCCTGTGTAAGGGAGGACCTTCAACAGACCCAGGCAATTATAGACCCATAAGCCTGACCAGCATCATATGCAAAGCCGTGGGAAGACTTACCATGTACATAAGCAATCTAGACATAGGGAACCTCCAAACACTGGACCCATCTCAATTTGAATTTATCAAGGGGCAGGTCATGCCACCTTAGAGTCTCGTCCTCTACTGATTGAGCTGGCCGGGCCACTGATCATGCTTCTGTTGGCTACCTGCAGAGGTGAGGCAGCAACAGACACTTCAATTATTTAGAAACAAAGTAAAAGAACAACAGTTTAAGCACACCAGTCTTTGCAGCTCACACTACAGTCATGTTTTTCTTGTAAAGATGTTATTGTTGTTGTTGTTGTGACTTTCGGCTTTTCCCGGTTAGGGGTTGCCAAAGCGGAACTCCAGTCTGCTAATGATTGGCAGTTGAGTTTTACGTACCGTGTTGCCAGCCGTGACGCACAACCTTCAACGAAGGTACGTCCATTCACGCATGTCTCCATGCAGAAGACACTCTAACTGAGAGTCAAACCGGACAGCGTCTTACTGTGAGGTGACAACGCTACCGCAGCACCACCACCACGGATCTTTTTTCTTGTAAAGATGTACTTTTAAACAAATGACCACTAGTTGAATACCCACCTAAAATGTGCGCAGTGTAAACAACAATATCAGTTCCATTTATAATTGTGAATAGCAAGCAAATCTATTGTTTCTAATTTGTTCCTGTATTATGTACAACTGTGTGGATTTTTTTTTTGTGTCTTGCACCACAGTGTCTGTATCGTGCCTGAAAAGGGTCTCAACCAGTACACATACCTAGTTATCAAATTAAAATAAATTACCACTGTTAAGATTTGTTTTCAAAGCTCATATAATAGTTAAAAACAGAAGTCCAAGAGAAGGAAAATCGCCTTGCATGTGGAAGCAAGCTAATGTTATAACATTATTCAAAGATAGTGAGGCTCATAAAGCAGACAACTGCAGACTTGTTAGCATCCTGAGTTCCATTTCTAAAATGTTTGAAATGTTTGCAAATCTATAGCTCAATAACTATCCTGATAGGAATGCTCTCTTCAGGGGAGTTGTTCTATAATTGTTTTTTTTAACTTTTCAAATGTTTTTTTGCTCTGGTACATCATAAATTAGTGGAACAAAAGATATTATAAATGGGATGCATGCCAAAAGGCTTAAATGTTTCAACAGCTACCTAGCAGGACAACTTAAGCTGTAGTCTAACGACTTGTTTCCAGAAATCAGGAATAATGTCTAGTGTAGATACATTTAATATGTAAGAAGAAGGGACTAGGATGCACCTCACTGACATGTGTGGGATTTAATGTTGCAGTTGCCTTCAAGTGACTACTTGTTTTTGTGTACAGGGAGACAAGTTTATAGGTTCTATACCTGATACAATGGTTTTAAATAGACTTAAAAAGAACATGTATTACTTAAAATTTTATCTGCTGTTTCAAAGGTTCCACAGTGAATGAACTGATACGAGAGCAATAAAGTTATTGTCTAATAGTTCAGAAGTATCGTGTGGATCAGTTACAACAGTGAAAGAAAAGACAAGCTATCTGTCTAGTTTACTGTCTGCTGTGATTGCAAAAAAGGCAAGTTGTCTGCCTAGCCTTTCGCATATGTGCAGTGACTTTCCCACATATGCCACTTCATTTTGCCTATCACCCATTCCCGGCCTCCTGAAGGACTCTTATCTCACAAACCCCTATATCCTGATGTAGCCTGTTGCATTTACTCATTACTCCTTTCAAGAAGAAGAACAGACAAAATACTTTGTAATGTTTAGTTTAAACTGTGTACTCTTAATCTGGTATGCATGTCTCTTCTGATCGCCTCTGCCTTCCTTCCTTAGCTATATGCCTTCATAATGTATTTTATGTGTTTTAGACATACATACCCTCTCTACCATTTTTGGCTACCCTAACTGAGAGAAGAATAAGCTCAACTAACCTCTCCTGATATCCCTTGTTTTCCATCACCTGTATTGCATTGCTAGCCTTTCTCTGTACCTTTCTGAATAGCTTAATTTATTATGCTTGTATGGACACCAGGACTGGGACTATTCCACAGATGATACAACCTAGACACCCCAGGAAGATGGATTGCTGACACTGCAGTGCAGCATAAGGGAGGTGCTGCATACCTGAGTGTGTCTCCTTTGGACGAGACATTAAACTGTGGATCCATCTGCCTTAGTGATAGCTCATGTGGATGTAAATGATCCCATGGCAGCTAATAAAAACTGGAAAATTCTATGATGCCCTAGCCAAATTTTCCCCAAGTAGAAGTATAAATACCACATTAGGTCTCTCCTGAAAAGAAGCTACTTGCCTAGTGAGAAGAACCATGTCAACAAAGGCTAGATTGATAAATAAATACATAAATTTCTTAGTTTGTACCTGGTACTTAATTTGTACCATTACTATACACCAAGGTGTGTTTCCTGCCTTGTGCATTTTGTCACTTCTCTCAGCTGGTATTCTGATTTGGAATTTTTAAAGCCCATTTGCAATTCTTTAACCTTTCCTGCTTTAAATCTTAGATGTCACATCTTCTGCTGCTCTGACGTTCTCCTCGGGTTCTTTCCTGAAGGCTTGTTGTTTTCATCTTCCACTGTCACTTCTGTCTTACTGTCACCTACACACTGCCAGAAAGGGAGTTTATTTGTTTTAAAAAGTTTCAGGGCTACACTAAATATTTAACTTGTTAGTTTCTACGATACACTGTATTGGAATGCTTCACAACATTCTTGCCTAAGATTCTCAACATAATGAAGTGTTGATTGTATTAGTTATTTTGTTTGCAAACAGACCAAGATGAGTCATAGAGGTTCATAAAACTATTTTAATTTCTAGGATTAACTAGTTCAGAACACCTCCCTTAAATGCAATGATAAGAAAACGTCTGTTTATTAATAGATACACGATACAATTGAAGTCAACTGTGTTTATTTATTGTAATATTGTTGCCAAGTCAAGCTGAAATGTTTATTGTTCTTCTAGTCTGCAATGCATTAATCTAGAAGAGATGCTGTATGGAAAACTTACTCCTTTATAAGGCCAGTGAGAATTCATTGGAATATGGCCCCAAAGGGATGGCTGATGAATGGCAGGTTTTGTCAGGTTTTTTTAGTTGTTAGTATCGCAAAGTGCTTTCCATTCACTAAGCTGGGTCAGACTGGTCCTTATTTTTAACTCAGCCTTCTTGCCACATTCTCCTGATCACTTTTTAGTTAAACTCACCTAGTAAAATTAAATTGTTGTTGTCAGTGATGTAACTTAACAAGGTATTGAGGCAAGATTCTGGCAAAAGTACTTGGTATGTGAAATGGCGTGTAAACTTGGCCCAAGTAGATATTTCCTATTTATTAAGAGTTGATATAACCACTATCTAGTTAGGGCTATATTCATGAGGGTAACATTCTGCTGGAAATAACTAGAAATTAATGTTCTTTTGTTGTTTAAAAACAATATTCTCCCAACTACTTCATTTCCTGGACGAGTTATTCCAAAGTGTGTATAGCCATTTATTACCCATAAGCAGAATGCTCTTTATAGCTTCTTCTGTGTCGTAGTTAAACTGTGAACATCAGGATTCTGAATAAGTGGAAATGCTAATAAATCAGTTAGTTTGCTGGATATGCTGTGGGCATGCTCTTCAGCAAAGCTAATGCAAAGGACTTTCTGCGATGAATGGACTTGATATCAATGCAACATTACGCATACTTGTATCGCAGTAGTTGTTAGACGTATGAAAGTCTCCTGGATTAAGTTTTGCATTTCTTGACACTAGCACTAGTGCCCTTATTATATATAGGAGTAAATAAGCTGTTTTTTACAGAATTTCTGACTGATAGGCATAAGACCGTACAATGATAAAATAAATGCATTTGCCATGTAACGGTTTAGATCTGTGCAAAGTGGTACATTTGATGTAAGCTAGGAAATGTTTTAAAGCAGTTTCACTTATGCAATGGAATTATCTTACAATTCTTCATTTTTGTAATTCAGATTGCCTAATAAGATTCATTTTCTCTTTAAGATGCTTCTTAAATTATATATAATGTACATTATGTGTAAACTGGATAAGTTAAGATTTAGGAATAAGCCTGGTAATAGTAAAGGGGTAATCCACTATTTGTTTCTGTTTTGTTTAGTTAGTTTAGTGTGGATTTTGAGAAAGAGGTGACTATGTGCCTTTCTGTATGCACTTGTGTTTAATTAGGAGATTGGCTAAGCTGTCTGAAAAGGTGGAGATAACAAGAAGGAAAGTTATATAGTAGTCTTCCTGTTACACATAGAACATTAAGGAAGTTATATAGTAGTCTTCCTGTTACACATAGAACATTAAGGAAGTTATATAGTAGTCTTCCTGTTACACATAGAACATTAAGGAAGTTATATAGTAGTCTTCCTGTTACACATAGAACATTAAGGAAGTTATATAGTAGTCTTCCTGTTACACATAGAACATTAAGGAAGTTATATAGTAGTCTACCTGTTACACATAGATCATTAAGGCCATGAGCAGTACACAAGCTACTTACTGTAGTCCAGGGTTTGATTCCCTTCTCTTTCACCTTCATTTACAAATAATTTACACAACGCTCCACTGGTGAACCTGAAAAACAACAATAAGCATTAATGCTCTGTCCGTTAACAAATAAATATATACATAAATAATAGTCAGATTAGCTGGCTTCATGACTGAATGCAATTTATTCTAAATTGTTACCAAATAAGCTGATCAAGGAAATGATGTCAGAAAGTTATTTATGCAACTATGAACAAAATATAAAGCAAATGTTGGTGTTTCTGGTATTATCAGGAGCCAATTAACCAAAACATAGTGCAGCAGTCAGATAAAGTGTCATTGTCATTTCAGAAACAGGGAAAATGTGACCTTGCAGTCAGAAGTTGAACCACCTTGGAAGTGACCAGAGAAACCAGGAAAGGAGCTTCCCATACTTATTCAGTCAAGTTTATGTATGCAAGTATATTTTAAAAAGACCCAGGCCACAGAAGACAGGAGAAAGTTTGGACAGTGTACCACTGGCACAGGCACCCGAAAATAGAAGGAAAAAGGAAAAGGGCTCCGTTCAAGTCATCATTTGTAGTTTCAGTGAAGGTAAATATATTTAGAACAATTCACCTAAACAACTAGGGTTACCACCTGTCTCTGTTTGCGCAGGACAGTCCATGTTTGGCATTTTGTGTCTGGCAAAAAAAAAAAAGAGAAATTAGCAAATATTCTGAGATTTTAGGACAAAAATATGTCAAAAGTTTTCTTTAATTGTTGCATAAAACAATTATTTTATATCTAAATTACTTCAATAAAACATGAGACAGTATAAACAGCTGAAATTTTACACAAATAGGCTTTTATGCTGGCTAAAAAGTGACATCTGGTCATTTGCACTGGTTGTGGGCATGGGTTGTTCTGCAAAATCTTACATTTTAGTTAAATGTCCCAATTTAGGCATTTGAAAAGGTGGCAACCATATATAAACAACTTGCACTGATAGTAGCGTTTTCATCTTTCTTCACTGTTATGTGACCATGGAGTTATATAAATATATATATATATATATATATATATAGATAGATAGATAGCATACCTCTCAACTGTACAGATTTTCGCAGAATGCCCAGATTTGTGCCTCATATTTTTGGTCTGTATTTTATAAAATTGTGGTCTTTTGGCAAATTAGTGTCAATTAATTAAATATTGAAGCTATAAAATAATAACAGGCATTTGAGTTTCAGACTTTATAACCTTCAGAAAATTCATGCTAATGCAAAACCTGTTATTCTATCACATTTCTAAGTTTGTAAGAACAATATTTAAAAATTGGTCCTATTTTTGGGCCTTTCTCTCACTTGTATATATGGCTTTGTCCAGATTTCTTGCTCTAAGAGGTTGAGAGGTATGAGATATATATATATATATATATATATATATATATATATATATATATATATATGTATATATAGATATATATATATATATAAATATATATATATATATATATATATATATATATATATATATATATATATATATATATATATATATATATATATATATATATACACACACACACACACACACACACACACACACACACACACACACACACACACACACACACACACACACACACAAGTTTGGGGGTGTCCCCCCACATAAGGGGTGCTATTGGGCTTGCCCACCTGCAAAATAATTATCCTGGGGAATTCAGAAAGGACCTTACCACCAGTGGTAAGAGCTGTGGCCAAAAGGGACTGTTTCCATGATGTGGGAAATTACGATGTAGAGACATATGTGCTGCAATGAGGAAAGGCCTCATTACTGGCTGAGCATGTCTCAGAAGTTCAACTGAATAATTTCTTGGGATAGTTCCCATTAGGGCCCAGGCATTATGTTAGCACGAGCATCCCCCATTCATTCTCCCTTACAGATGTAAATATTCAAACACATACACTCAACCTTCTCCAAAGCCAATTTTGGGTTTCTAAAAACAGGTGGCTAACTTCACGACACCTGTGCAAATGAAAAATAGGTGCATGACTGCTGAATCATACATCAATGCACTATATGAGCACATACACAATTGCATGGAACAGGCCATACCAAACAGAACCAAGATGCTCTCCTCCAAAAAAAGGAAGCCAATCTGGTGGTCCCCCACCATAAACAAACTCTACAACAGAAGGACAAAAACTGTTGCAGAAAAGGGTGAATTTTCAAGACTGGAAAAACTCCCTTTTTAGCCTCAGCAAAAAACTGAAATCCATCATCAAATCCTCTAAAGCTAGCAACAAAAACAAAATTGCTGCAGATTCTAATGACAACCACAAGGCATTCTATAGTTATGTCAAGAATCTACATGGCAATACTCAGATCTGCTCTGAGTTACAGCACAATGGCAATACATATACAGAACTGACTGATATTGCCAACATACTGGCCGACAGGTTCAGTGCGAACTTTACCCCCCTTTCACCCCCTAAAGGACTTATCACAATACCTGAGTAATGTCCCTTATTATCACAGCTACACAGGTAAAAAACGCAATGTCCAAAGCCAAGAATACAACTTCCATGCAGGGGCGGCTCGTGCTATAGGACTGCAGGACTGCAGCCCCCCCCACTCCATGCAGGGGCAGCTCATGCTATAGGACTGCAGGACTGCAGCCCCCCCACCTGTAAAAAGAAAAATAATTGCTTCCCCCCACTGTAGAAAATGAAAATAAAAAAATAAAAGAAATTTATGTCTCGTGACTCACGCATGCATGCTGAGTTCCTGACTGCTGTGTTTGGCAGTCCAGAATTCCACGCACGCATGTGTGCTTACTTCCTGAACACCAGACTGCTCAGTTAGGCAGTCCGGATAGGGAAGGAAGGGAATTCCTCCCTGCCAGCTCAGAGGTCTTTGCGGTGATGATCGCACAGACAGGAAGCACACCGGACTGCATCGCCCGCAGGCTGGAGGGTCCAGCCTACTCACATCTTGCGGGGAATCCCAGAAACAGCCTACGTGGGCTTGCAGAGTTATGTAGGTGATCGGGCAGGCTGCGGACTTAGCTTGCAGAGTTATAGGGCTGCTACAGATGCACGGGCTTAGCTTGCAGAGTTATGGAGGTACTCGGGTTATGGAGGACTTAATCAGGCAGGCTACAGAAGTGTTTGTGTGTGTGTGTGTGTGTGTGTGTGTGTGTGTGTGTGTTTGTTTGTAAATTGCCCCAGTTGCTACAGGGTGGTGGGTAGAGAATAAGGCTTGAACCCTGTACCTTGGGCCCAACTAGCAAGAGCCTGAATTCCCTACCCACCACCATTTGTAAAGCATTTGCAGATTTTTGCCTCATATTTTTTTTTTGTTCTGTTCCTCATAAAATCTGTGGTTTCTGTATTTTTGTTACTTAACACAGCCAGTAGTGCAGTGGTAGCATTGTTGCCTGACAGTTACAGGTTGTCTGGTTTGATTTTTGCCTGGGGTGCCTTCTGTGTGGAGTCTGCATGTCCTCCCTGTGTTTGTGTGGGTTTGCTCTGGTGTCTTCAGTGGATATTTGTCCCTGTTTTTTGGACTGTATTCCCCCATTATTGGCTTCATCCAGGTTTTTTGTGCCAAGGTTGAGAGCTATGGTGATAACCGAATTCATTGAATATGTTTGGGAGCTGTATTCCCCCATTATTGGCTTTGTTCAGGTGTTTTGTGCTAAGATGTTGACAGCTATGGTGAGAACTGAATATACTAAATGGTAGCCATTTAAGTTTCAGTCTTCCTTTCTTTTGTAAAACAGATGGTTTGGCATAGTGGTATGTTGCTTTGACTGTTATGCTTAGGGTCCTGGGTTCAATACTTGGCAGTAAAATATATGGTGATAACACAGCATTTTATTCTAACAACTTTCCAACATTATACAAGCAATGTTTAAAATGTGCCCCTGTCTTTTGGTCTTTTGCACCCCCTCCCCCAAATTTTGGATTTTTCCAGATTTCTTGTACTGCAAAGTTCAGAGATGCAGCTGAGTGTCAAGTAGATTTTACAAGAAGCTGAGAGCTGCAGGGGAACAAAAGTATAGTGCTGCTTATGCCCAATCAGTTTGTGTTGTTAATAGCACAATCGGTAACATACTTGCTTCTAATGCAGAAGACTGTGGGTTCTACTCTCCCAGTAGGTAGATGCATTTCTGATACTGTACTGTGTTGTAAAGGGGGTGGATGCTGCAGTCCTTTTTGGTGAAGATACCTAGTAACTATGAACCTGTTATCAGTTTGCCATCCATTCCCTACTGCAATATTACTAGCTTATTGTTTTTTAATGCAACTTAGGCAATTTATTCCTCAAGGGCAACAGGCACTTTATTTGTAGATGAAACAATGAAATATAAAGTTTTTTGCTAGCAGCAACCTCTTCATTAGTTACAGATTTCTTTAATGTGGAATTATTTAGATGACTTTTACTTCTTCAGAGATTGTGCATATTTACTGATACTGGTGGACTGTAGAAGTTTGAGTAGACTTTTATGATATAAATTTTCTGAATTGGGCAGTTTTGTCATTATTGGTGCATGCATTTTGTTTCATTGTTTACTAGAAAAATGTTCAAAACAAATTTCAAACACCCTCTAACAACTGTACTATATTGTACAAGGAATATAATTTAATACAATCAGAAAGGTGTATCAAAGACCACGTGTATCTTTCGTGTCCAGGGGGCCTGTGATTTGAAAACAGCCCAAAGTTAATATTTATCTGCCACTGGCAAAATGTATTTTCTTTGAATGTGGGTTTCAATGCTGTTTCAATGAATGTGAGTTTCAAGGACAGATAAGTTTTAATGCTAAGTCTGTTTTCATTGTGTGATTGCATTGCTTTATTTAGCAAATGTCTTAGTGTTTGTGCTTAAAAGATTTTTGAGATTTTTGCTTTCAGTGAAATTGCTGTCATGCGTTGGTATCCAAGGAAAGCAGTAATGCAGGTCAGTTTATCCTGTACAAAGGAGGATCGATAGCTGAAAGGTGTATGAAGATGGCAGTAAAGCACTATGTCTGCAGTATCACCTCAGTGTGGGCCTCCCAGCTGATCTGGTCACAGAGGGCAGGGTAACAAAGATCTTATCCATGAAATAACTGGGATTTACTTTGGCTGTCAAACAATACATCAGAGGAAAACTGGAAATGTGCCTAGCTCAATTTTTTAGGCCATCATCTGCAACTCATTGTCTGACCCAACTCTGTGTTTGTGTGTGTGTATGTGACTATTTGTTAATCTCTATATAGAATACATCCTTATGGGTGCATGTGTACAAGAATTTAATATTGGTTTACATACACTCAGTGTGTTCATTGTTGCTCAGTTTGTTGATTTGTTTTCTTCTGGTCTCGATATTAGCTTTGTCATGTACACATATTTAATATAATTAACCATATGAATACACAATGTCATTGTACTGTTTTTCTCTGATCTGATGAAGCGCCAACTAGTTATGGGTTGACAATCAAAAGCACTTTAGAATCCTGAGTTTATTTTACATACTTGCATCTGTTTTAATAACAGTTGTAAACTGACAACTTTTATCAAGGTCAAATTATACTTTTTCCTTTATGTCAACTTAGTGATGCAGATTCTTATCTTCAAGCTCTTGTAATGAACTTCCCCAGGCTCAAGTTAAGTGTCCTGATATGATTCACTACTTCCTATAATTTAGCCCTAGCTTCATACATTTAGATTAATTCTCTTTTCAACAAAGGCTAACACATTCATGATGACCCTCTCCCCACAAGCTGAGCTTGTGTTAGTGTTACAGCCTGCAGCACCTGTACTGTTTTACTATGTATGACTACTGGCAGTGGACCTGTCATCATATTGTACCTATCACTTCTTAGTCTTATGCTAATGCTCTATGATTTTATCTCTACTCTTCTCAACTATCAGGTTAATGTATTGTTTATACTTAATGATTAAGCACCTTCAGTATACTATCAAGAATTAAACAGTCCATATTTTTCCACTTCTCCTTGACAGTACCACAACAGTTTTATGCAAAGGACAATGGTGAAATCTACACTTGCTGTAAGTTTACTGATCCCTGTGGTGGGAACCACCCTTAGCTACATAATAGGGATTACAGCTGTGGCAACTTCCACATGACTATCATGATACTAAAGTCATTTTACTTCAAACAGTAACTGGGGCTTATGTTGCTGCTTACCTCTTACAACTTAGTTGTTTTGACACTGTCATTAGATGGAGCATGGTTAATTAGAAGTCTGTAATATCTTTCCTGTTTTAACCCTGTTAGGTTCACTGACATAGAAAGCTGTAGTTTATTTTAAACCTAACACATGCAGAGCCCTTTTAGGTTTCCTGGCACATAGTTACAATATGTGTTAATTTTTTCATTTAAAGGATGGTACATTACCTGACATAAAGAGTGCAGGGTAGATGCTCCCAGTCACTGGGTCAGCTAGGTAGCTCCCAGCATTGTCCTGACTAGCTGCAATTATGATTACAACAGTATTATAATTTGACAGGTTGTTAAGTATTTGTTAGCACTTGCCTGTTTTAATTGTGGCAAATAATATCAACTTATCACATCAGAGATAAGATGAAGTACTAGTGGATGTACCTAGTCAGTGACAAGATATATTTAAAGTGTTTGTATTGATTAGGCACTAACCACTTCTTCTTTCGGCTTTTTCCCAGTTAGGGATTGCCACAGCAGATCATCTGTCTGCTCATGATTGGCAGTGGAGTTTTACAGTGTCAAGTTGCCAGCCCAGCACCCAACCTTCCACAGAAGGTACACACACACACACACACACACACACACACACACACACGCTCATACCTAGGGCCAATTTAGAGTGTCCAGTCCACCTACTGCATGTCTTTGGGATGAAACCGGGGCACCCAGAGGAAACCCACGTGACCACAGGGAGGACATGCAGACTCCACACAAAAGGCACCCCAGCCGAGAATCATGCTGGGGAACCTCTTGCTATGAGGTGGCAATGCTAACCGCTGCACCACCGTGGCCGCCCTGATTAGGTACTAAGCACACAGTACAGGAATACAAAACATAAGCTATAAACTGTTAGCTACCAGTAAGAGTAAATCTGTAGAACAGGTGTGAAAGCTGAGCTCTGTCCCATTGCAGACTAGCCAGACAACCTATGGCTTACATTTATGACTTCAGATCAAGTGCATTGACAATCTATTATGTGTTAAATCATGTAAATACTGCATATCATGTAAACTGGAATTAGATCTGATGAAACCCAAGTAAAGGTGAAAGCACTCATCTTTTTAATATCTTTTATTTTAAAAAAGAAGTATACATTTCTTAATAAGTTATAAGTACCTGATTTCTTTGAATTCTCAGATGAGCTTGTCTACAATTTGTGGTCCTACTTCCCTGATTTTAGGAAGTCTCAGTCATCAGTTGTGTTGCTCATGAAGGACCAGTTTTGACTGGGTTTAATGTTTTTCCTTACAGGTGGGAGACATTTTACCCCATAAAGCCTGAAACTATTGGATCTCACTACAAGGATCTGTTTTTTTTTTTCTGTCTCTCTTTATATATATATATATATATATATATATATATATATATATATATATATATATATATATATATATATATATATATATATATATATATATATATATATATATATATATATATATATATATATATATATATATATATGGGTCTAGGATAGTCTACCGAAAGACTGTTTCACCGAAAGTGAAACGGTCTGTCACAGTTTTGTGAAAGCACTTTTTAATGAAAAAAGTGCTTTCGCGAAACTTTCGTAAAAGTACAGGAAATCGGGGGGAAGTGGTAGTGGGTGAGATCGGACTACAGTGGGGATAAGGGAATATTCCCTTTTCCCCACTGTAGTGCGATCTTGGAGTGAGAATATAAAAGTAGGGGTGTGTGGGGGTGGAGCCCCCCACTTGGGGGGTGCAGGGGGGTGAAGCCCCCCACCGTAAATATGGTGTGTGTGTGTTTTTTTTGTTTGTTTTTGTGTATGCGTGTGTGTGTTTTACCTTCCATTTACCAAAACTGCTTTTTCGGTTAAAGCAGTTTCGGTAAACGGTGTTCGGTAGGGTTGGATTCGGACAGTTGGTCTTTCGATCAACTGTCCTAGATCCATATAGACACACACATATATAAATATAAGGTCTATATTAAAATGTGTAAACTCACTTATTTTAAGTTCAATACATCTAAAATACAAAACATTGAAAAACATGTAAAAAATAGTCTCTGGGATTCAGTAAACTCTGTGTAGGCATCTTGCAAAGCCTACATGGAGCTTACATATGTGCACAGTGATGCGCAGTGAGCAGTAGCGCTAATTACATATTCATGCTGCTCACTGTGTTTAAACATAAATAAATGTGGTTTTATGGCTGGCAACAGTGTTGCCAGCCAGGAAACCATGTAACACAATTTGGATAGCAAACCTGTTTAACTCAGAGCACAGTAAGTTAGCGGGTGTCTGTGGAATGCCACAATGATCACCAGGGCTTAACATATAATATTTTTCATAGCTCTCAGTCTCTCAGTGCAAGAAACTTGGACAAAACACAACATAATGGGGGGATGATGACCCAGAAATAGGAACATATTTGAGATATTTGCCTTTTTAAACATAGAAAAGTGCTAGAATAACAAGGGGTTTGTGTTAAAATACATTTCCTGAATGATTTGAAATCTGAAACTCAAATGTATGTAATTATTGTGTGACATCAGTCCTAAGATCATTCTAGTGATATGGCAGAAAACCACAGGTTTTATAATGAACATACCAAAAGATATATAAAGCAAAATTCTGGACATCCTGTGAAAATCTGGACAGTTGAGAGGTATGATAGCTATTTATATGGTCCAAACCCAGTACAGGACAGTGTATACAGTGCAGCATATAGTGAAATACCATTTTGTGCTGAAGTTGTGTAAATGATGTGTAAGGGTACATGGACTGCAGGGGAAATGTGTATATTTAATAGGGACACACAGATGAATTGTAGGAATGAACACAGGGAAAAAGGACAGGTAAAACAACCTAATGTACAACAGATGAGGGCATGTCAATGGAAAACAGTTGTAGCAGCATTGCCAGTCACACATCAGTATGGTACAGTAGGGATTGCAGATTGAAAATGTGTATTATGTGACTGCCACACAAGGTGACATAACAATGGGGAAGATATCTGTTTGAGATAAGCATCCTTGCATGAACAATGCAGAGGACATCTATCAGAGATGTGATATACAGTTGGGTACAGTGGATTTTGTGAAGCTGTACAAACTGATTTACCTGAATACAAGTGTAATCTCAGCAGAGGTCTGCAGCAACTGGGACACAGGTAAAGGCTCATGGAGAACATTAAAAGAAGCAAGCACAATCATGGATAATATCAAAATAATACCACCATTAATCCCATGTCTCTGACATAACGTATGTGATTTAAAGTGATCAGGGATGATTCTGCACAAACACACTTGTACAATGACTATGACATGTCTGCACTCTAGGAGAGTAATCACACACACTACCCAAGCACAGTAACATTTGCTGGATGTGTTAGGAGGGACACTACTATACCTGTATGTGACATTATGATCAATACAGGCTAGTTGACTGATGTGCATGGCAAATATATATGGCACAATCCCCACTGCTATGAATGTTATCCATGCCATTAATGCTGTCAAACAGCTATGTATGTACTGTGTGCATTACCAGAACAGGTAGCACATATGCATCTGGTGTAACATATTCAGTAGTTGTGTTACATACAAGGAAATAGTTAGCACTGTGACCACATGCTGGTTGACATTCCACTTACCATCTACCCCAGGACACAGATCACACACCTACTGGTCTGATTATATGGTGTGATGTCTACATTATACTTTGGTTGTGTGTTTGTTTTCCTGATGTATCAAATCCCCCCAGGTTTTTGTGTCATTGCAGGTGTTATCATGGCTGTGGCAGCAATCTTTGGTGTGTGTTGATATTGTCTGTATTATACTAATACCACAGCTGGAGTCAATGATTGCCCACAATTTGTAGTCCTTCAGACAGGTGTTTGGATACAGGATGTGTATGTCATCTGTGATGTTTGTCACTTAAAGAAAGGACAGGAAAGGGTCTAGCAGACTGCCCTGATGTGCGCACCTGACTACTGGACCAGAGATATAGGTCACTTCACACATTTGAACATATTTAGATGCCACATATGTGAAACAGTGGTCTACCCACTTTGTGATATAGGAGGTTATGGCTACATCTGCCAGTGCTTAGTGAATACCTCAGTGTGGATTTGTGTCAAATGCTTTGGGCTTGTCAAGTTCAAAAGGATGATAATGTTGTCATCATGCATGCCCTCAATGACCTCTTTGTGGACATCTAACAGATGCAACAGACATGATGTAGCATTAGCAACTCACACAGGTCTGTTGCACACAGCTGGGATATTACTAGTGTCCATTTAGAAAAGGTCCATGATGACATGTTGGTCTACCTCACAGATAAGAAGAGTCAGGATGTGTCTATACATGCATGCTTCGGGTGCTTCCCTCCAACTCAGATGGATGCATGTTGATGTACACTCTTTAACAGGAATATAGTCTGTGTGGATGGTGTGTTAAAGTGTGTTTACAACCATGTCAGGAAGGTGTATTTGATGAGTCACATGATAAGTAATCTGTGATGTTGCCACAATCCACTGATTCTGTGTGATAGACCTGGATGAAGGTAAGAGAGTGCATACTGGCTAGTCTGATCTGGCCTAGAGTTTGAACACAATCATCCACACAGGTATCATTGAGAAACTCTTCCAACTGGGGATTAAACCGTATGTCACTAGATGGGTAACTAATTGGCTCACTGACAGAACACATACTGTGAAAGTTGGTTAATCAACATGTACGAGTAGAGCTGTCACCTTTGGCATAACTCAGAGATCTGTGCTTTTCCCTTTACTGTTCTATTTCTAGACAGTTCAGACTAAAGTATACTGCCTTTGACTTACCACATTTGCTGTTTCTTGCATACTGGGTGCAATCATTGAGTCCAACTATGATGATAACATATTACAGTAGGGGCTAAAAGAGACAAATGATTGGTGACAAAGCCACACAGTCTACAAATAAATGCAAAAATGTGTCTTTATTTTGTCCTTCTGCAAAGTGGAATTCCCCGCTAATCACAGCATTGACAACAGTCCTGCTAAAACTCAGTGATGCAACCACTGGGAACACATGTGCATAGCAATCTGAACCTCGACCACCAAGTGTCCACACTGGTATGGAAAGCCTATGTTGTGCACATCATAAGTCATGGCATCGTATTCAGATCTGAGGATTATATTACATCACTGTAACTGAACCTCATCAAAATAGCTAATACAGAGTATAATGCTCTCTTTTGCATTTGCCTCACAAGACACATGCAGAAGCTGGAGAGACCACAGGGGTTTCTCATAAAGAAAACACAGGCCCTACACACCATGCCATGATGTATGTGGATAGGCTGAAAGCCATGTCACTATAATCTATATTGTATAGGATGAGGTGACTTCTTCCTGGCCTCCAGGCAAGTCTCTGACCCTGCCCTGATGGGAATAGTGCACATCCACAAATCAGATACAGCTGATATCTTCAGCAGTGTCTGGTGAGGAGAATATGGTAATAGCAGTGTCCCACATGCTGGTGTAAAAGGCTGTCTGTAATGTCTAGCAAGTGCACACACACACATACACACACACACACACACACACACACACACACACACACACACACACACACACACACACACACACACACACACACCAGTTGACTGCAGTGAGAATAGAATCCCTACCTAAGTACACAGACTACTGAACTCTATATTTAAGGCAAGTTCCACAGCTCAAGTCTGACTTGCAATGTCTCAGACAGTACTTTATAGCTGTTGACATCAGCAATGTCTGGTGAGGAGAATATGGCAATAACTATGTCCCACATGCTGTTATAAAAGGTTCTCTGTAATGTCTAGCAAGTGCACACACACACACACACACACACACACACACACACACACACACACACACACACACACACACACACACACACACACACACACACACACACACACACTTTGACTGCAGTGAGAACAGAACCCCTACCTATCTAACTACACAGACTACAGAGCTCAGCAATTTCTGCAAGCACCATGACACAAGTCTGAGTTTTACATGTCTGCAGGCCAACTTATAGTGGATGACATCAGCAGTGCATACTGGAGAGAAAATGTTGGGAGGCCTGCATGAAATGTATGTGTAGGCATGTACAAGTATCAGAATACTGTCAATTCATGGGATTAGAGCAGTAGCTGTAAAATACACACTTCTATTGTTCTGGCTAGACACTTCCCACACACACACACACACACACACTTGACTGCAGTGAGAACAGAACATCTATCTAAGTACAGAGACTACAGAACTCAGTAATTTACACAAGCGACATAGGACGAGTCTGACCTTTACAAGGCTGCAGGCCAAATAGTGGTGGATGACATCAGCAGTACATGCTGGAGAGAAGGTGTTGGGAGCCCTGCATGAAATGGATGTTTAGCTATGTACGAGTATCAAACTACTGTCAATTTATGGGATTGGAGTAGTAACTGCATACACTTCTGCTCTTCTGGCTAGACACACACACACACACACACACACACACACACACACACACACACACACACACACACACACACACACACACACACTTGACTGCAGTGACAACAGAACCCCTACCTAAGTACACAGACTACAGAACACAATAATTTATGCAAGTGCCATGGCACAAGTCTGACTTGTACAAGGCTGTAGGCCAACTCAGAGTGGATGACATCAGCACTGGATGTACGAGATAAGATTTTGGGAGGCCTGCATGAAATGGATGTGTAGGGATGTGCAAGTATCAAAATATTGTCAAATCATGGAATTGAAGTGGTAACTGTAGGATACACACTTCTGCTGCTCTAGTGGGACACACACACACACACACACACACACACACACACACACACACACACACGCACACACGCACACACGCACACACACCAAAGGTGTAGCCAGGTATACTCTTTGTACTCTAAAGAGTAAATTTTTTTCTGAACATGTTAGAAACATTGGGGCTTTATCAAGCCATATGATATGTATAACCATCTAGATTAATGCTTCTGAAAATGTGTATATCTTGCTTACAGAGAGGACTGCAAATCTAAAAACAATACCTCTAATAGTTTTTGACTGAGTAGCTAAAAATGTTACACACATTAAGCCTGGGGTGGGGTGGAGTGGGGCAACAGCTCAAGTGATATGACCACTTTTTAAATGCCAAGTAGATGGGGGGGGTAGCAATAAGCAACTGAGAATACAAAATGGAATTCACTGGCTACACCCCTAACATACACACCCACACACACACACACACACACACACACACACACACACACACACACACACACACACACACACACACACACAGTTAGCTGCAGTGAGAATAGAACCCCTACCTATCTAAGTACACAGACTACATAACATAAATTTAAGCAAGATTAACTTTGCTTTCTAAGTATAACAAATTCTCTAATTATCATACTTACACAGCTGTGGGATGTCTGCAGCCTCTACTTCATTCAATCAATGGTTGAGGGTATCCCTGTTGTACCTACGTAGGTCATTAAAATGATGCCTACTCTGTTCTCCAGTGGGCAGGATGCCAGTAGCACTGGATACAGCCTGAGCTAAACTACTCCATGCTTCAGACTTGTACTAGGAGCCAGAATACTCCCCCTGCAAAAGCATTTGGCTGTGGCACTTTACCAGGAGTTCAAGAAACATCCTGCGGTGCCCATATCTAAGATGGCCATAGGTGAAATCTCCGGCAAGAATTTATGGTTTCCCATCCAGTCATCCAGGCTACACTTAAACAGGGTCATTGAAGGGCTCTGTTTGATATGAATTGAATTGGTAGCCTATTCCAGAGGAGCAGCAACCTCTCTCCAGCAGGTCCTATTTATGTCGCAGGCCAGGTTAAGGTACCTGGAGAGGGTGACTCTTGTCCCATTTGACTTGTGGATGTGCAGCATTTCCATTAGGTTTGGATCTGAGATTGCTCTGTAGGCCAGACACAAGTCGCCTCTAAGTAGTCTGTACAATAATGAGTACAGTGACAGTGACTTCAGTCTGTCAATGTACAGCGTGCTGGAAACCCTGAATTTTCTTGCTTAGAAATCTCTGAGGTCTCTCAAGTTGCTGCAGGTGTCTGGTACAGTACATACCAAAGGGAGCATTCTACTCAATTATTGGCCTGATGAGGGTCGAGTACAGGGAAGTTACAACCTCTTTCACTCTTGAAGCAATGCCTTTGCTAATGAGGTGTGCAACGTAGAATGCCTTCTTTACCAGAGTAGACCTATGGTGGTCAAAGTTAACAAGTCTCTCACTACTGAGTTGTTACTTAGGATATTATTATTTATATGATAGTCTGCAGGAATATAATTTTTACTGATGGGGGGATAATTCATTTTTTAGCACTGAGTTTGAGTCCATGGCTTTGGCACCAAATAGTGGTTTGTGTAAGTCTCTCTTGAAGTATATTGACATTGTTTGGGGATTCAGTGATTGCACCTAATTTGCAGTAGTCAGCAAACTTAGTCAACCACAGCCCCTCTGTTTGGCCTGAATGTCTGAAAAGTATATTCCAAACAATGCGGGGCACAGCACTGACTCCCATGGAACTCCACTTCTGACAGGTCTACTGGCTCAGGTAAAGTCCCCAAATTTGACTGAGTGTGATCTGTCAGTGAGACAGTTAGCAACCCACCTGACAACATAAGGGTTGACATTCAACTGGGAGAGTTTATCAATGATGCCCAAATGTGGGATTGTGTCAAAGGCCTTGGCTAAGTCAAGGTAGGCTGTATGTACAGATTTGCCTTCATCTTTGGCTCTGGTGATATTTTCAAAGAAGTCCACCAGATTTAACAGGCATGACCTGCATTTGACAAAACCAAACTTTGTTGGATTAAGGGTTTGGAGATCACCTATATCCTTATTTATAAGGTCCATAATGATTTGGTCCATGGCCTTACAGATAAGGCTGTTTAAACTTATGGGTCTGTAGTTCCTAGGGTCTGTTGCTGTACCTCCTTTATGAAAGGGGATGAAGATTGCTGTTTCCTTTTCGGCAGTGACATAACCAGTACTCAAAATGTAGTTGAACAGAGTGCTAATGGAGTTGCTAACTCATGTTTTAGACCACTTCAAATGTAACCTGGGATGCCATCTGGTCCAATAGAGGCTGTGTTTTTGGCCTTAGAGAGAGCATTTATGACTTGCTGTTTGGGAGATGTAAGGTGGGAGAGATCTAGAGGGAATGCTTTGTGGGATGTTAGGAGGGGACAGAGGGGCGACATTTTCATCAAACCTGTCAGCTAACAGGCTAGTTATTTTCACAGGATTAGTGTGTGTGTTGCCATCCACAGCTAGTCATACCTGGGACTGCCTTTTAGGTTACAGATATAGCTGAAGAATGCCTTAAGGTTATCCTTAGCTATAGTTGATAATTTTTTTTTCAAAGTTGCCCTTAGAGGATTTTACAAGTTGTCTTATTTGTTTGCTCAAGCAGAACAGGGTATTCTTCCAGTGCTGGGACCTCTCTTTTTTATTCTTAGACAGCAACTTCTTCCTCTTGTTGTATAACTTATTAATGCTAGATGTCCACCAGAGATGCTTGTTTTTTCTTAAAGATCTTCTTTTGATCCTATCAGGTACAACTGTGTCAATACATTTGTATAAGTGTTTGTAAGGGCATTTGTGTATACTTTAGTACAGTTGTCAATGCCATCTGTGGGAACAGGAGCTTGGAAGTTATTTATGCCATCCCTTAGGAGGGTATAATTAGCTTTAGTGAGACTTTTTAGCTTGATTTTACCTAAGAGGGATTCAGGTGTTATAGATTCTTCAAATGTGACTGATTTGTGATCAGATTTAACCAGTGAGGGTCCTATATATGGTGGTGCAATGGTCAACCATGTTGGTGAGGACCAGGTTGAGAATATTTGAGCCCCTTGTAGGGATGCATACTATTTGTTCCAGGGCATTAGTGTTAAAAAATTCCAGGAACCTTTGTAAGCATGTTGGCACTTGTGTAAGTTTCCCATTGAATAGAGGGATAGTTAAAATCTCCCATGACTACAGTATTGGGTTGTAATTTGATTGACTCAAGTAGGCCCAGATAAACAGCGTGGGTATCTTGGTTCATTGAAGTACACCTATAGCTAATGATGACTTGAAGGGGGGGTCTTACCCAAAGTTAGTTGAACTTGGAGTAACTCCACAGAGTTTTCCTGTCTAACCAGACTAAAGGTGTATTTACCTTTGAAGAAGGTAGATACTCCTCCTCCTTTGGTTCTCATATGTTCATATTGCAATCTGAAAGTGTAGAAGGCATTGTAGCCTTGCAAGGCCAGGGTACTCTCTACAGCCCTGAACCACATTTCTGTGACTGCACAGACATCAACATCCTTCAGGGAGAGGAGTACTTCCAGAGAGTGCAGTTTCTGATTTAAACTCCTAGTGTTTAGTAGCATAACCCTTAATTTATTTGTGAGTGATATTTTCTCAGGACGATGTTTTCTGGTATGGCACATACACTGAATATTTCTGTACATGTATGTGGACTGCAGAGCTCCCCCAGATGTATCTAGGCACTGGAACCGTGACTTCAGCTGCCCAGAAACACACTCTATGGTATTTCTGGTTTGAACGTGTGCCTCATTATGGCGTTCTTCAGCAGGTGTGTGTGCATTTCTGTTGGGTGTCATCAGCCATGATTCCAGTACATAATCTGCATCCCCCCAGTAAATGACCCTGTGAGATATTCCCCCTAGTGAACATCTGATACAGTTGGGAGGTGTGGCAGATATGTGAATCAAGGTAACTGCCTGGGTTGCAGCACATACATTCAAGATGATTCCCTTGGCATTACATGTGACTTGGCAGTTAATAGAGTGGAAGTCCTTTCTATTTATGTAGAGCCTTCCCTGTTCCCTGAGTGGTGCCTTAATTTCTACATGTGTGCAATCTGTGGCACCAAGTACTTCAGAGTAGTGTGCACAGGGTAGAAATCCTGCATATTTCTGGCCCTATCCTCAGGAGTATGGGAAAAATATATGTGGTCACTAGCATGATGGAGCATAGCATTCAGGAATTGAGGAAGGATCCTGGACGCTGATGCCTGTGTCACCACCGCATGACTACTGTTGGTCTCTGAAAAGTTCTTCTAGCTAAAAGTATAAGTGCTACACATACCTTTGTCTCCACTGGGATGGGTTCCCCTTGGTTTGCTCTGGCTATGAGATTAGAACAGGAGAGGTTGCAGAGTTCCTGTAGTGTGTCTCTATCCACCCTGTAGTGCTCTACAGTTCCCATGTCATGTAGACTGTGATAAGTTAACAGGGGTCTGAAAACTCTTCTCCTTCTTGGCCTTGGTCTATTAGCAGCAGCAGCAGCAGCATAGACTTCAGCCTGTAGCATATACAAATGAATTAAAGCAACAGCAGCTCCTAACATTGTTTCCATGTAGACTCCTTTCCGTTGCTGTATTCCAATAGGTTTTTGAATTCATTGGGAAAACAGCACTGAGTCTACATGGCTGATTTATAGTTTTCTGAATAGCTCCAAAATCTTGGATTGGTTGTTTAGCATACAATTCAGCTGCTTATGCTGTAATTTACATAATATGGTGTTTACCTTGTTTGCCTGGCTCTGTGCAGCTGTACACACCATGTAGAGATGCTTATTGAATCCAAACCAATGTGCTACCATGTGCACGCCACACAATGACACATGGTGTGAATGGACCATGTAGGCTTTATTGAATCTGGATGAGTGTTTTTTGCAGGGCACAAGCCTCCCTGCACCCTTATACTGCCTGATAATTATATATTCCAACTTTAAGATCGTAAAATAGTGGAGAAAACAGTGAACTTCCATATCCCACTGTGTAAGATTTCACAAAGACCACCCACATTTCAACATACCTATAGCTGTGTAAGTCTAACCCAAAATTCACTTACACTGCTATCACAAAACTAAACTTACATGGTGAAAATGCATTACTCTATGAAATAAGCATCAATGTAATGTCTAAAATGTAAAATTATACCAAACACATTTAAATGAAATGAATTAAATCTAGAATTAGATTAAATGCAGTTAGACCAAATAAATAAAATCTAAAATTTGACCAAATGCATTTAGACCAAATTCATGGATCTCTCCCACTCTCTCACTTTATATATAGATATATATAAATATATATATATATATATATATATATATATATATATATATATATATATATATATATATATATATATATATATATATATATATATATATATATATATACATACACACACACACACACACACACACACACACACACACACACACATACACACACACAGAGTAAGGAATGGGGGGGGGGCATCCTACAGCTATTATCAGTGGTGTGAAGCTTGGGCTGCCTTACAGTCCCATCCCTGACTGCTTTATTGCAATTATAAAATGGGCAGCTGTTTTGTTTTTTTTTTTGGCAGTTTGAACTTTATCTTTAGTACTTTAAGTATGATATGACAAATATGTATTTTATTTTAATGTAAAAAGTCTTTCTGCACATCTTAACTACTGATGTTTTTGCAGGAGGTTGATTGCTTGGAATTTTATTGTGAACATTTTAGGATAGTCATTATAGTGACCCCTCTGTCCAAATGTTCCGTGCCATTGCCAAATTCTATTTGTAAATGTTGATTAGATACAGAGTGCAGTCTGGATTTCAGCTTTTCAAATTAAATGTTAAAGTTCAGGTAGTGTTTTTTTTTTTTGGGGGGGGGGCAGGCAGCCCTCCACTGTCCAAACAGGTAGTTATTTTGCCCATATTGTGCCCTGACAAGAAAAGGAACCTACAGATATCACTAGGCACCTGTTGATGCTACACAGTATGTTGACTAGATTTACCTGCTGTCATTGAGTGTTACCTCATAGTAGAGTTACTAATGTAAGCCTTAATAAAGATCATTTGGGGAGCTGATATTGTGGGAAGAGGTGATATCTGTGTGGTCCTGAACTGCAGCTGTGTTATTTCATTTATGGTTGTTATGAAACTTCTGCTTGTATTGTAATGGCAGCAAGTTCAAACATGTTTTTATTCTAGGATAAACAGATCTTTTTGCAGTCATATTTATAGATTGTCACCATTACCGCTATTAAAAATAAATTAATAAAAAATATTTAGCCAATTATGTGGGTTCATTTGCAGGCAGTATGACTCGTGAAATTTACATCCCTCAAAGCACCTGAGGACAGTTGTTGATCACGAATGACAGTGAACACAAATGCTGTTCATGCCCATGAAAGTTAGCACACATAAGGACTTCAAACTGATTTGTACTAGTCATCATTAATGGCACTGTCCCTAACCTATTCATAATCATTCTTGAGTCATCTAATAACAGAAGAATGATGTCAGAGGATAGCAGGATGACCACAAGTCCCCACTGAAAATACAAGGTAAAGATTTCTTATACCTTCTACCATAGCCACAAAGTCACATGTTAAAAAGGTTTTTTTTTATATGTAATATCAGATTAAAAACCCATCTGGAACTTTTCATTAGTTAAATAATTACATTCTGTTGTATGAAACGGGGCCAAAACTAGTCTAAATAATTATTGTATATCAAATTAATAGTGCCCTACACTGTTAGAAGATAGACTGAATCACTGGGAGTGTAAGACTCCATTTCCATCCTTACATTATTAGTCTGTTATGTCTCTTTCAAAAACATATGTTCCTATTACATTTATTTAATAATACTGTCTGTACAGCTGCTACAGACAAAATCAAAATACAAAGTTCCAGTGAAACATGATTTATGTACAGTAAGTGAGCTGCCTGTGAAAATACTGTTGAATAAAAATTGCATAACAAAAAGTGATATCACAAACAAACACTGTTTAAGACTATACAGATGTATTTCAGGCTTTATAATTCTCATTTCTTTTGTAAGCTGTCAAAAGGGAATTGTACACCCTGGGAAAGGCAGGGATGTACATCACAACATTTGCTATGTACACAATTTAAAGCTGTAAAGTCAGTGCCTCAGAGCCAACTCTGTAGCTCCAGACTCTGAGATCATCTGACTTCAGCTAATAGCTCCTTCCAAGCTGTAGAAGCTGGCAAGGAGTAGGTAGGAATGGAGAAAAAACTGCTAGCTCACCCCTCTCGGGGAGAAAAGTGCTGTGGTTGGTCAAGGAGAAGGACCCTGACCTGCTCTATTACTGATGTCAGGTAGTATCAGAACCAGAGTCTGTGCATGTAGGAACATGGATGCTTCCCCTGTTCCAAGCACATAGTGAAATTATAGCAGGGGCATGGTATGTTAGACTCGATAAAGAGAAAAACATTCACCCCAGCTTCTGTCACCCTCTGGGAAAGAATGGGTCACTAGCGGGTCCAGGTGGAGTCTAGATCATTACTGTATTAGCCCCTCAGCATAAACTTTCTGCATGGGCTCAGTCATTCTCAGTTTGTTGTCTTTTGGACTGGGAGAGAATTCAGGGAAAAATTGACAGATGCTGAGACAATCCCATCAGCAACATTGTTATAACTGCAGCCAGCCATTACAACAGCATAGGTTGTCTAATCTCAAATTGTACTGAGACATCAGTAATAACCTACCTGCACAGGCCAAGTTGGCATCATCATCTATGAAAACCCTCTTCAGGGAATAAACAGCCAAAATGTTCTAGCAGCTGGTGTAAGGCCACACTACCTCGCAGCTCTTCTGGTATGTGACAGCTCTTTTGGTATCTGTCATGGTCTACAAGAAAAGGTCTACAAAAAATAAAAACTGTGACATGTTATGGCTGTGCATTTTATCTGGTAACACTACTTGTGAATGAATAGTAGTGTAACGTGTCTATAGCAGGCGCGACTAAGGACATATATTTTAACATCAGCTTATCATGTAGCTAAACAGTACTGAATGCAACGGCTTTGTCACTTAATCAGCGCACAAACAAAATATCTCTGTGTACCTAACAGGTGTATGTCTAACATGTTGTACAAACACAGGTGATGTAGTTAATTATACCACTCAGAATGCAGACACATTAAAAAGAGTTCAGGAGAGGCAAAGGTGAAAAACAGAACAGGTGTTACAAAAATATACACCACTGTAACGGCATGCTTTGGAAAAAGATCAACGTTTGGATTCAATGATGCAGTGTACAGAGATGAATAAGGCAAAGATATGCATATACGTAATTATATAGTGATATATATATATATATATATATATATATATATATATATATATATATACACACACACACACACACACACACACACACACACACACACACACACACACACACACATACACACACACGCATATGTGTATATACATATATGTGTGTGTATATATATATATATATATATATATATATATATCTATATCTATATATATATATATATATATATATATATATGCATATATATATATATATATATATATATATATATATACATACAGAGAGATGTAGATAGATATAGATAGATATCTGTATATATGTGTGTATATATATATATATATATATATATATATATATATATATATATATATATATATAAATATCTAAATAGAAAAGAAAATGTATACATAGCCGAATAAATCAAAGGGCAGTGACTGTCAGCTTAGGTTGTCTCGTTTCATCCTGAGTGCACATGCAGGGGCTTGGAACAACTGGTAATGTAGTCAAGATAGGTGAAGTGACAAAAAATAGCAAAAATGAACAAGTAATCACTAATTGATTTAACAAGTGTCAACAGCCATAAGAGGTGGAAGTGAACAGGTGATCGTAAAACTGCAAATGAAGAAGACAGACAAGCTTATAAACAATGCCACATTTTATAAGTTGTTTTCCATTCTGCTTTAAGTGCTTTAACAGTTCCATGCCATCAGAATTTAGCACTAATGTAATTTAATGATAGGTGGAAGGAAATCTTTGGGAGAAATCTGGAAATATTTGTTCATGTATATATCTTGAGCAGCTGAGAGGAAATATGAGGCCATCACATAGACTGGGCAAAGATTAATAGTATGCTAGGAAAATACCAATATCAAAGTTATTAATCAAGGCATTTCAAATGGTACATTCAGTAGTAGTAAGACATGTGTCCTCTTTGCAATCAAAGGTGTATAGTGTGACATCCATTTTAAATTTAGAAAGCTGTATATCGACAAACTGGTGTTAAAAGGCATAATAAAACCATGGAAAATATTGCAAAACAGCAAATAAAAGAAGCTAAAGCAGGTAAAACTGAGACGGGTAAAAATAAATCTATAAAACAAACAGAAACTGGCTCAAAGTACCATAGAAAACAAACATATGTTAAAGCCAACAAGCTATCACAAAACATTGCTTCATCAGTTTAAAAGTTTAAAGGGCTGAAGTACACAGCTTTTATATCCAGGTAAATGAGTCACATGACAAAATAATGCAACATGATTGGATAGGATAATTCCTGGATTGCCTTGCTTTTAACACAAGATTAATGCTAATATTTCCATTCAAACCTAGAGAATCTTGTTGCATGTAATGCATTAATTACTTTATATTTCATGTCCACAGTTATTATTAAATCACGACCTCTAATGTGCTTGCATATCACTTGTATGACAGTAAACTTAAAATCATGTGTCTTGTTTGTCTCTTCAGTGTGTTTCTGTAAGGTACTGCTGTTTACATGCCTTCCAATATCTGAAAGGTGATCCCCCTATACATTATTTAAACTTCTTATGTGTCTTTCCTACATGGTATGCAAGAAGACAATATTGCAATGTATATAATATTTTTTAATCCCATTCTGCAGAAGTGTGTACTTACAGATTGAGTTTCTGGGTTCATCATTGCACAGATAGTCAGCAGATTACCCAAAATACTGACTCGTCCAACTGATAAATAAGCTTTTGATTCTGTAAAATGAAGGCTACTGAAATTAAAGTCTGTTCTAATAACTTACACAGTTTATTAAACACCTGCCAAAGTTAATAGCAAAATTCCAAGTTATTTTATAGAAAAGCTGAAGGATCTCTGATTATTTAAGTAGAATATGACACACTAATCTGAGGCTACCGGCCACCTCATACTCATTCATTTGTTTTAAAGGTCCTTTAGCACAGGATATCAAAGCATACATGGATGTCAAGTGAAACTATTTTGTGGGGAACTGCATTTAAACTTGTATGTAATGCAGCTGATATCCTTTTGGGACTAAATAGATCAGAAGACCTCATTAAGGGCTGCAAGACAGGTCCTCAGTGGATTTGGGAGTATACCTGGGTAAAGATGGAGAACTGTAAAATTAAAATCTGTTTATGAGATTATAATCTACCACTTTCCTGGAAGACTGTGTTTCCCTTTAAGTGGTATACATAAAACCAGATGTACCTAGGTACAGTGCATGCAGGCACTAGCACCTGTGGGCATGTGCATGTGATTATACTCAGCCATGCAAAGTGCATTGTTCTGCAGCATTCAAGAGTCATTAATGGTCATGAACCTTCTGCATGTCCTGGCATCCTTTCAATCAGTCATATGGTGTACAGCTTAAATCTGCATCAAATACAACAACTGAAATTGAGTATAAACCATGAATGTACATGTATTTTGGCAGTGTGAGGTACAAATGTTACAGAAAAAATAAAACAAACAATATATAATTGCCTCAATGGGCTAAATAAATATAAGTGGCATTTTAGAGGAGAAGAAACACTGAATCATCAAATATGGAAGTCAGTGGTATGAGTATTATATAAAATGTATTACAGTTCCATTAAAACTATCATTTTGAGCCAACAAAAGATAGTCTAGTAGTTCTGAGAAAAAATTATGCAAGCTGAGTTGACATGTTAACATGCTATTTTCTTAAGATTGCATCTACACCTGTGGGGTTAATCGAATGGTATATTGGACTTTTTGTGTATAATGTAAAAAGTACATTCAGTTCAAACCATTAGAGCAACACTTTTTTGCAATGAGAGATTGTGCTATATAAAATGACTTCTAATATGTGTGTGTTGTGCATCCTAATAAGGTCTGCAGAGGATGCAGGTTTACTTTTCTATAACCAAAGAGACTTTTCATTGAATATGTTAGAACAAAATAAGAAGATTCTGGTGTGTGTGTGTGTGTGTGTGTGTGTGTGTGTGTGTGTGTGTGTGTGTGTGTGTGTGTGTGTGTGTGTGTGTGTGTGTGTGTCTGTGTTATTTAAAGGAAGTATTCAAACTTCTGCAGTTTTCATAATAAGGAGATGCTACAGAAATGAAAAGGATATTAAGCAGTATTTCAGTGTGGTACATACCAGTGCTGGGTTTCATGATGGCACAGTGATAAGTATTGCTCCATCACAGCACTTGGTTCTTCAGTGCGGCTGTCAGTTGGAATGTCTTCTCCAGCCACTTTAGCTTCCTTCCACATTCCAAAGATTTGTTGTAGCTGAGCTGGTATTATTCTAAATTGCCCATTCAGAATAAATATGTGTGTGTGTGCTTTGTAATGGGTGGATACCCAAGTCAAGATTAATTCCTCTGACTTTGACCAAGTCACTGTAAGCATAGGCTCTGCTTCCCATATGACCCTAAGTGGATTGAATAAATCATCAGAGAAGGAATGAATTAATGAATGAATAAACATACTAAAAGTTTAAAAAAAAAAGTAGATCATGATAGCTGTGTCCAGTTTTAATATGAGTATGTAATAACAGTCAGCATACTTTGAATTAACAACATTGCATTTTATAATTAACAATGTTGAAGGCACAAAGGGTGGCAAGTTGGCATAATGGTTAAGGTGTTCACCTTACAGACAAAAGGGGCAGGGTTTGATTCTCACCTGGGGTAATTGGCTAAGCTTAAAATAGCCCACAAAGGCAGTTAGCTTAGTATAAACCAATGTAGTTTATATATAATATAAAGGATATTTACTGCAACATGGTCTAGAAAATATGGATTTTGGCACCATAAAAAGTCTAGCACCAATGCCTTTCAAGATATTGTGCACAAATAATAAGTTAAGCTAAAGTTATAAATTATAGTTTAATTGGTTATAGTCCATAAAATAAATTAAAGAAAAAAGAAAGCACAAGATTGTGCTGTAGGGTGTTACCAGTTTTGAGAATGAAACACTATGGCAAGCTGCTGTGTGATATCCATAACAGAGAGCCATTTGACAAATGGTATGCTCTGAAATCCAAGCTCCATGAAATGAGCAGTTTGCAAATGTTTTGCATTTATTTCCTGTACTGCAATGCCATAGCAGTGTGAGAACACTTGTCATTCTGTCCTTCTAGAGTATTTCTCTTTCTCCCAGGGCTCTGTCCAACCAATGAATTAAGTAAGTGTGTGTGTGTGTGTGTGTGTGTGTGTGTGTGTGTGTGTGTGTGTGTGTGTGTGTGTGTGTGTGTGTGTGTTACGGGAAGGGGGGGGGGTAAAGCCTTACATGATTGTTTCAGAGTGGTTTGCCCCTGGAAAAAAATCCCTTTTTTGTGGTGTCACTCGTAGGTTTGACAAGTGTGTTCTTCAGTGAGTTTAACTCATCAAGTTTTCTGCTGGTAATTTTTGTGCCTACTCATATTAGACCCTATACACAATGAGATCATATGCAAAATATTACTATCAAATCATATTGATCATATGATCAACAAAGCAATTACAAGTCATAACATCTTTAAAAAAAACAACAACAAAGGATACCAAGGAAATACATCAAGAATTTGTCAAATATACTGTTAGAAAAATAGGTACTAAAATCTGTTCACAAGACAGTTATTTTGCTGTGGAGGGCAGTCTCATAATTAAAGCATATTTGTTTAAAGAAATGTTTTGCACACAGTGCCATAAGAAAGGTCACATTTTATCACAAATCATCATAGAATGAAAGAGTAAATGAATGAACTTACTTAAAGTTAAAAAAAAACAGTAGCTCATGATGGTTGTGTGGTCAGCTCTTAGCGATGTCTTGTCAATGGAGTGATTAGCCTGGTTTGAGTTGAATTTGTCAGACAGCAGATTTACTATGTTTCTCTGTGTAAATGGCAAGTTAACATGCAAAAGACACAAAATATTGTAATTAGGGCAGTTGTAATGTGTAAGGTAAGTGCTCAAACAACATCCCTGCATTAGAACCTTTAACTGCTTAAGTGTACAAAATGTGAAGTATTCAGTACTTGGATATACATACATTTGAACAAAAAAATGAATCCTAGAGATATGTCAGTTACTCAGGATGTGCCAAGAATGAGGCTGAATATAGCAGTAGTTACTGGGTATGCAGTGCCCAATGTTTCTTTGAAGGATTAATAAAAATATTTTGTATATGCTATTACAAAAAAAAAAGTTATGCACAAAGCATATTTGATGAGAAATTAATGACCAAAGAAATGATCAAGGTCTCATTCATTTCACGACAAAATACAAATCCTCAGTCTATAGTGGTATAGTCAAGAAAAGTGCCATAGTTCAGTAGGTAATGGAT
This sequence comes from Protopterus annectens, assembly GCF_019279795.1. Classification (NCBI taxonomy): domain Eukaryota; kingdom Metazoa; phylum Chordata; order Ceratodontiformes; family Protopteridae; genus Protopterus; species Protopterus annectens. The sequence goes on from NC_056741.1 coordinate 694,113,602, forward strand.
TTGATAACAGCTGGTAAAGTTTGAGGATGCCATGAACTTATACACACATAGGTTCATAGGTTCATAAGTGTATATTAGGCTAAAGACCAGCAGGATGTTTATAAACCTAGCCATACAGGCCAGTCCAATTGTTTCTGTGTATATCATGGGTGTATATTAAGAGGGGATCTGTTAGGAAGTTTCTAAAGGTTATGTGTGTGGGGAGTGTTAGTTTGGGCATAGTCACTGTCTGCTTCCGTCAGTTAGAAACGTTGGGGCCAGACCCAAGGTGAATTGTTGATTTCCAAGCCATTGTTCAAGGTTACATTTAAATAGGGTTAGGGATGGACTCTGCTCCTCATGGATGAGGAGCGTGTTCCAGAGCACAGGGATCCTCTGAGAAACATATATGTCTTGCAGCCATGTCCTATTTAGTTTGCTAGCAACATTTTTAAATCTTTCAGTCTAGTGGTTCCGATGCTGTTCATTTTATGGATGTACAAAAGACCCATCAGGGCTGCATCCGAGGATGCCTTGTATGCCCGGCATAGATTGCTTGTAGTAACCTGTAGGAGACAGAGTATAGAGATAAGGCTTTAAGGTGTTCCATACAGGGCAATGTGTTTATACCCTGGATTCTACAGTTAAGGAACCTTTGTGGCCATTCCAACTGTTGCATATATCTGATCAGGTACATGCTGAAGAGGTCATTATAATGATGGGTCTGATAAGGGCTGAATTAAGTGCCACTATAACTTTCTTAGACCTGGATGTCATACCCTTACTTATGTGTTGGGTGTCACAGAATGATTTTCTTGCTACCTTGACCACGTGTTGATCAGAGGCCAGATTACTGTTTAGATATGTTCCCAGATCCCTGACTACCTTGTCAGCTCTTAGGGTGTCTTATCAATGGAGTAATTTGCCTTGTTTGAGTTGAATTTGTAGGACAGTAGATTCACTATATTGCTCTGCTCACTGAAGGTGGCACCTTTGACCACCATTTCAGCACACTGCTATGTGCTGCCTTTGAGGTTGCAGACAAAGCTGTAGAATGTCTGGTGGTTATCTTTAAATTGTGAGGCTATCTTGACCTTGTATTTGGTCTTGTCAGACTTAATTAGTCCTGTTAGTTTCCTGTTTGGTTTAATTAGTAAGCTCTTATCATTGGGAATTCCTCTTCCTGATTTAACCATGATTTTTTTCCTTTTGTTGTATACCCTACTAAGGTTACGAGTCCAACAATGTGGTTTATTTTTAGAGTTTGTTTTGGGATTACTTCTAGTAGGTACGACATCTTCTATACAGTCATTTACATGATTGTACAGGGTCTCTGTGAACAATTCTGCCTAAGTTGATGCGAACTCAAGTGTTAGGAGTGGTACTAAACTTTGACAAACTATCCTTAATAGGATGTAGTTTGCTTCAGAATAGTCCTTAACTATTAAAGAATTTCTGGGGTTACTGAGTTGATTTTTATTTTGAATGAGGTAGCTTTGTGTTCCAACTTCACCATCAAGGATTTGACACTGGGGGGGGTGCAGCATTCCCCTTTATTGGTGAGTACCAGATCTATAATGTTTGCACCCTTGGTGGATGTGCACACTATATGGTCAAGACTATTTGTGTTAATAAAGTCCAGGAATCACTGTACCTGTGAGTTTGAGGCAGTGTATTTTCCAAGTCTATAGATTATTTGGTTTAAAGGTGAGTGTGTCCAATAGGTCTAGGTACAAGCTATGGGATTCTTGGGACATAGAGGTGACCTATAGCTTGCTAGGATATGGTATGAGACTTTGTCTATAGGGTCTTTGTCTATGGTGATTTGCTTATGGAAAACTGCAATATGGTCACTGATGGGGCATCATTAAAAGCATTTGCAGTTGCCCAAGGATTTGCAAAATAATAGTATAATTATTTAATGCAACAAGGCAATGGTATAATTAATTGACATAACAAGACAATATTATAATTAACTAATGTAACAGAAAAAAGCCAGAAATGACGGCAACAAAGAAATGCCAGCATTTCTTCTTGCAAAAATGGCATCGTTATTTTGTAAGGGTTTCCAAATGTTGTACAAAACCTGTCAAGACTATTTCAAAGTATTAATCAGAAATTCTAAACATTTGCATTCATACAAGTAGCAATGTTCATAATATGCACAGGAGGGTCTGAAATAACTAAACACATCCTCCAAGCAAATATTTCAGTGTTTCAAAAGTACAAAACAAAATATTTCAAATGTCAAAGCAGATTTGCAAATATTACTTCAAAACTGACTTTCATAAAAGGCAAATTTAAAATCATTCTAGTCATATATTGAAGCCACATAGGCAAATCAATATCCATGAATGGAGAGATAACCAAATGGTATGTGGAACAGTCATAGATGGAAGGATAGCCACAGCAGCCACGGGAGCTGAAAGGAAGACCACCCCACCTTCACAGATGGCTGTCTGGATGGATGCGTGGATGATACAAGCTATGGCTGTGTTGACATATGGAAAGATGATCAAGTAGATGTACCCAGACTGGCAATTATCATATCTGATGACAAAGGGGGATTCAGACATATGGTGATAAATTCAGTTCATGTTCTGTTTCTAAGCATTCTTTGCCAATGAGCTAATTCCAAATAACTTACATTATCAGAGATCTGGGCATGGATCTCAATTCAGAAAATACCTTTGCTAGATAAGCTTATACACAACAACATTTGGACAAGTTAGCGGCACTCTCAAAGACAGCATGCACTGACAAAAATCTTATGTGATCTGCAGACAGACTGTGCTGAGCTTGCCAGGGTTCAACAGAAGGAGGGTTTGAAGATGTGTACAAGTCTTAACATACATAATGATATTATTTCATGGTGGTATTCTTAAAAAGTTAAGTGAATAATAAAGGAACAGTCCTATAATTATCAATAAAACAAAGTCACAAACTCTGTCTTGTAGAAAGCACATTTTCAAGGTAAACTCAAATTTCTCACACATAAAATTATAATACCACACTCAGTTCTTTTATACAGGATGTAGTTACATCAAGTAATAGTAAAATCCTTCAACACCATTATCTATTTCTTGTTTCCTAACAATTAGGTTTGCTGAAAATTAATTATTCCTCTATGACTGATTATAGGTATTGGATTTGCATAGCCCACAACGATGAAACTGAAAATGTTTAATAAACCAGAAAAAGAGAAAAGGTGTATATGGTATAAGTCATTCATAGCCCAGCATTAGATATAATGTAAACAATAAGCAAGAAAAATCAGAAATAAAATGTTCTTCATAAGAAGTGAGCCTGTAAGAAAGTTATGGTTCATAGGATCATAGGAGTTACTAGGCAAATGACCCCAGGGCCCTTTCAAGCCAAGCCAAGTCTTACCCTTATTTCCAAGATCAGTATCTGTCACCCATCCAAGAGGGATACAGGTGGAACCCCCGAGGTGAATTTATGGTTACCCATCCAATCGTCCAGCTTGTGTTTGAAAAGGGCCAATGAGGTGTTCTGCTTGACATGAAGGGGGAGTCTATTCCAAAGTTGTGGTAATCTCTGGGAGACAAGTATGTCCCTCCAGCAGGTTCTATCAATGTCATAAACCAGGATAAGGCCTTTAGAGTGAGTAACCCGTGTACCATTTGACTTGTGGATATGCAGCACTTCCAATAATGCAGGGTCATAGATTGCCTTGTATGCAAGGCAGAGATTGCCTCTGAGTAGTCTGTATGAAACAGAATAAAGTGACAGTGATTTCAGACGATCCACATAAGACAGATGCTGAAGACCTTGAATTTTCCTTGCGAGGAACCTTTGCGGTTTCTCCAATTGTTGCAGGTGTTTGGAAAGGTACATACCAAAAGGGGCATTGTACTCAGTTATTGGCCTGATGAGGGAAGAGTACAGGTAGGTTATAACTTCTTTTTTCTGGAGGCAATGCCCTTACCTATGAGAAGAGCAATGTAGAATGACCTTCTTACCACTGTGGAGACATGGTGATCAAAGATAAGATTGCTGTCAACCTGTATGCCCAGGTCTCTCACCACTGAGTGCATACTTACAGTTTTCATGCATGCAAAATATTAGTTTTTTAAAATTCAAAAACCTTGTTTTTTTGCAGGGAGTAAGGCTGCCTGTACCTTCCCATACTCCCTCCTAATTATATGTACTAACTCAGATTGCACAAGCACAGGGTAAGCAAACATTTCCAAACCCCTGAAATTATACACACCTGCTGATCAGCTGCTTGGTCAACAATATGCAGTTCGCTACACAGCTGTTGATCTAAGACACAATCAACCATTTCAATTACTCATAACACAGACACACACACACACACACACACACACACACACACACACACACATGGGTTCTGCTTGGGTTTTTCTGTTTAGTCAACCCCATTTGACTGACTAAATAGATGGTTGATATCTGTCAACAAAAGTAATGGATCAGACAATCCTCCGGTTGTCATTTTGCCCATTCCCCAAGAACTATGCAATCTCAGCGTTAGTATATATAATTAGCAGGGGAGTGGGGGCACATGCACTGAGATTGATACTTGGCACATGCATAGTAGAATGTCAATGCGCATAATGCAGATCAGTTGGTGTCGACATTATGCATGTCGACAATAGTGCCATTTGACAAAGTTAAATAAATCCAAAGAGAGAGAGAGAGAGATCCACCACAACCCCTTTTTCCCATTTTTTTGTACATGGGGGTTGGGTTGTCACTTCATAGGTTCATAGGTTCATAGGTGTGTACTAGGCTAACAGCCCTGGAGCCTTTATAAGCCTAGCCCAAGAAGATTCCCTGGCATCATGCCACCCACAGTTAGTTCCCAGTGCCTCTGTCAAGCAAGGCCACTGAAATGATCCCCAGGGTGAACTTCTTATTGCTGATCCACTCATCAAGACTTCTCTTAAAGAGGGCCAGTGAAGTGGTCTGCTTGATGTGAATGGGAAGTTTTTTCCAGAGTATCGGAAGTCTCTGGGCTAGGAACCTATCCCTCCAGCATGTTCTGTTTATTGTGGTAATGAGGTTTAGGTCCCTGGAGCATGTAGCATGGAGGGATTGGGATTTTTTTAAGTGTAGCACATCTAGCAGCTCTGAGTCAGACATGGCTTTGTAGGTCAAGCAGAAATCGCCTTTAAGTAGGTGATAAGAGACAGAGCACAGCTGGAGTTTTATGTTTCTGTCCGTATAGGGCATGTGTCTAAGGCTAAGATTTTCTAAGTGAGGTATCTTTGTGGCCTTTCCAATTGTTGTAGGTGTCTAGTGAGGCACATACAAAATGGGGCATTATATTCTATAATAGATCTAATGAGGGACGAGTAGAGAGGGATTATGGCCTCTTTCTTCCTGGATAAGAAACCTTTTGTAATGAGATGTGCCATATAGAAGGACTTATATATATATATATATATATATATATATATATATATATATATATATATATTTATAGATATAGATATAGCTATGGGCCCTTCTAAAAACTCCGTACAGGCCCTACTTGGAGATATGCATATTATACCACTTTCTGTCAAGTGATAATTCTCTAATATGGCAGTTTATTCTCCTTATCCCCTCAGAAACCAGTTGGGTCTCCAGTAATAACTTAGAAATTCTATTTTGGATTGTAAATGGGCTTTATATACTAGCCAAGAACAGCCAAACTTCACTTCTCAAGATTCAGAATCTGTATTACCTCATATTTCACTACTACGACTGAAATGTAAGTGTGTATTCTTAATGGCTGTGTGAAAATAATTATATCTATTGTTAATATTTAGCTGACAACTCTCAACTCTGTATTGATGACACTATAATAGCACTGCTTGTTATAAATGATATTTTATGGTCTAAATGTGTATTATTATAGCAATAGCCCACAGCTGGGTGTAGGTAATGCTGGATTTACCCACAATTGGCATAGTTTAGTTTGTGTTGTATTGTGTTTGTGGTGTTGTCATTTAGGTTTCTGTTTGTATTATTTTGCATTCTTCCACTTTTTTTCTGAGAGAAAATAGTCCCAGACTTTTAGTTCAAATGTACTGTTTATTTTACTTTTCTTTTACTTTAAATACAAGTTACTATTAATTTTTCTTTTTATTATTAATTATTTATTCAGTGCATGTAAAACAGACTTGGTTGTTGGACTGTCCAATTAGAGTGCTTGTTTTGGAATATTAATTTGTCTGTACTGTTTAATTAGATCTGTGCATTAATTATTTTATTTTTGTAACTGTAAATAATTTTAGATATTGTTTGGTAAAATGCATGGGTTTTTTGTGGTTGTTTTAAGTGTTTATTGGAACTGTAACAGTTTTTCTTTGTGTTAAGTAGGGAAAGTAGTTTAGTATACTGCTACTGAATTGCCACAGCTCATGTAGTGCTCATAACTGTCAACTGTCCTGATTTTTGCAGCATGTTCTGATTTTTGCATTATATTTTTGGTCTTTTCTTCATAAAATTTGAGTTTTTCTGAGGATTCAGTACATAATGTAAGGATTAAAGTCACTAAATAATGGCAGGCATTTGAGTTTCAGATTTTATACCATTTAGGAAATATGTGCTAAAACAAATACTGTTACTCTAGCAAGTTGGTAACTTTATAAGAACAATATTTAAAATGTGTCCATATTTTTTGGCATTTGTTCATCAGTTATGTCAGGCTTTGTCCAGATTTCTTGCACTTACATATTGTGATGTATGGTAGTGTGGTATTGCTGTTTCATGGTGTTTGCGGTTTGAACTGAAGCAGAATGGAAAAATGAATACCACACTTCCTGAAGGTGCCTTGCAATCAGGACTGCAAGCCATAAGTGAAATTGGCCTCCAATTAAGGTAGATTTCACCTACAACTTGCAGTTCTGGTTGTAAGGCAGCTTCAGGAAGTGTTTGTGGTTTGCCTAAGTTTTAAGATGTTGTATATGTGAACAGGAAAGTTCAGCCACTCGATACTTTAGTGGACAGTCTTTTTCCTGTTGGTATATGCTGGAATTACAAGGGGTATGCTGGTTTCATTGGCCAATCAACGTGCTCATTTTTCAGAATTTACGATGTTCCATTGTATAATTTGTATTACTGTATGTGACATTTCAATAGTTTTATATACTTTTCGGAATTTCCTCTGAAAGTGGATCTATCCCACATGAACCTTCATGGTTATCAAAGTAAATAAAGTTGTTCTGTTAGGCTACACCATCTCAAAATGTTTATTGAATAGAACTAACCTTCTATTGAACTTTTGTTTACTGTATATTTAATAGCACATACATTTGCAAAGCTGTCTCCCTAGATCTATTTTCAGAAAGGGCTGTGATTCAGCATGATATACTCCATTAAAAAAAATAACTAAACTGTTTTGCATTTTCATTCCTGACCAACAACACATGAATAATTCTCTTTTTCATATGCAATAGCAGACTTTAGACAATGGGCAAACTGTACATCAGTACTCTGGTTGGAGAATGAGCGTTGTCCAGCAGGGAATTAATGCCTGCCGACAAACGAGTCTGCAGCTTCACGGCAGCATATCAAGTACCACGGAGCTCAGGCTGAGAAAACAAAATATCCTCCATTATTTTCCACTCCCTAAACAGTGCTTTTGCTGTTCAGTGAGTGTAAAATGTAAACAAAAAAGAAGACAACAAAAAAAAAAGGTGTGTGTGTGTGTGTGTGTGTGTGTGTGTGTGTGTGTGTGTGTGTGTGTGTGTGTGTGTGTGTGCGTGTGTGTGTGTTTATGCATGCATGTAAGTAAAAGTGAGAGCAAGCGAGCCATTATTTTACACTCACTAAGCAGCGCTTTTGCTCTTTAGTGAGTGCAAAATAAAAAAAGTAATTAAAATAAAGCATGTATGTGATCGAGCAAAACTGAAATGTGTGTGTGCCTATGTGTTTATGTTTCTGTCTGCATGCGTGAGTGAATGCATGCATAAAAGCAGAGAGACTGTGTGTGTGTGTGAGAGAGAGAGAGAGTGAGTGAAGTGAGAAGGAGATCCAACGATCCCCTGGTAGCATGTATGAGAGACAGAGTGAAGAGACAATGATCTCTGCCAGTGCTTAGAGAATGGAGTCTCTGAGAAATTATGTTTTACTTACTTATGTATTTTTTTAAATACTATTTTATTTTTTTTTATATATATTTTGGGTGCAAAATGCTTCCTCCAACACCATTAACATATATTACTGCAAGTGTGAAACATTAGGTGGAGAAACTATTTTGCACAAAAAATATATTAAAAAATAAAATAGCAATTAAAAAAATACATAAGTAAAACACAACAATTTTGCAGAGAGCCCATTCTCTAAGCACAATAATGCCCTCCAAGGTGTGTGTTAATGTGTAATTAATGCCCTTCCGGGGGTGTAAAGGCCCTCAGTTACACATTAACACACACTTTGTCGGGCATTATTGCTTGCATAGTGCATGGAATGCCCTGATTACTGTCAAAAAACAGCTAAATTATATCTTGGTTCAGCACTGCTATACTGCGAAACCCAACCTTAACAACATTTAAAGTAGTGCTTAACAATTGTTAAGCACCCCCTATGCACTGATAAGGTTAGATTTGCACTAAAAAACACAGTGCTGACCAGTAAATAGCAGCAGCAGGGCATGAAATTATTTTGTTTCATCTCCTGTTTATGTCTGCTGTCTGCTTAAGAACACAAGCATTATGAATTAAACTTTTTTTCCTTAGACGGGGATGTGTAAGGACATTAGTGAATTCCCTACTGTTTTAGTGACTTTCAAAGTTGGAACAAAACATTGTGATTTTTTTAGTCTCATTTTTGACTAACTAGTGGTACAAGGAAAAGATAAACCTCCATGTACTACAAAGAATTATGATTGGATCTCAGTCTATAACAAAGAATTATGTGTTCTCAACACAGATGCCAAGATTCACCTCAGGAGCAAATTTATTGCAATCAGTGTCTCAAACATATATAATAATCTACTTTATTGCGTACACAGTTAATGTGGTCACTGTTCACATTTAGAAAATGAGAGAAAAGGCATCTGTACTTTTCCTTCAGTTATTACTTAGCTAGTAATTAAATAAATGCAGAAGGTCAGGAAATATAGACAGAATATATAACAAACAAAACAAATAACTTCAAACAGAGCAACCCTGAAAAAGTGCACAAAAAAATCACCAAACATTGGAAACACTGATTCCAGTCTTTTATTGCAAAAAAAAAAAAAGATAGCAGAAAAGTAAAATAGGAAATGAATAAACAAATGAAAACATGGTTCACAGCCTCAATGTCACAAGTGAATCTAAGTACAATCAAATAAACCACTTCAACTTTACTTTAAAGGATTACTTTCAGCATTCTTATACCACAGCCAGTTCCTTTGATATTTGATCTAATACAACATCCAGAAGAGTACATTTTGTTTCTTGAAACAAGCTGGTGTTGACTGCAAACAGGTCCTTTGATATCTGATCTAATATAACTTCTAGCAGAGTAAATGTTGTTTCTGGAAAAACAAAATGGGATTAATCTGGCATTCTCACAGGACAGCAACATTTTGCTTAAGTCAGATAAAAAGATGGTAATATCTGGTAAGAGTTAAGTATGTTAAGAATGAAAGAAAAGTAAAAGATATTCAGGAAACAATGCAGAAATTGCAAAGCAAAAGTCACTTAACACCAACAAAACAATAACAAGTATTCCTGACTAGTGTCACCAGTTGTGTTTTAAATATGTGTAGTCAACAAATGAGGAAGTGTGCGTCAATTAAGGAGTGGAAATGACCACAACAGTACACCACTCCATTCCAAATGTGTCTATAGGAGGTGGACAGATATATGATCAAAATGCAAAACAGGATGTTTGCTAGTTTCTTCAGAAGAAGAATTTGCATGAATAATGTGCTGTGTGAGAGGCTTATAACAATGCATTGTATCTTATAATGCAAAATGCGCCAGTATAAATAAACATACTCCCATAAATGTAATGCTGCTCAGTGGACATGATTCAAAAAAAAAAAGTCCTGATTTTTATTTTATGTCCATCTTTCATTCCTTCATGAAGTAAAGTGTCAAAATGTATACACTAGGACTTGGTGCAACATTTTATTTCTGACATTCAGGAAAAAACACGTCAGAATCAGTGACTGAAAACCTGTAACCTCCATTGCAGGTGCAGAGGTATGCTCTGCTGTGGAAATCCTGAAACCTACAAATTACGAGCTGCCTTCAGTGGATTAAAAATGTCTGCATACCTGCTGAAATGTGCAGCACTCTACCCCAAAAAACATAATATAGTCATTTCACGTCACTTCATATTGGATCCCATACATGCGACATTCGTTTTTGAGAAACAGTATCATCCATACTCACATGGTGATCCTAAAAAAACAAGTTATTTAGTTTTACCAGTGTTTACCAAGCAATATCTGCTGGTCGAGTTGGAAATGTCATGAGTTACCATTAGTTTCAGCAAATCATTAACTTTTATTTGTAACAACATGGTAGCTGAATATAAAGGATACTAGCACTTTAGCATTTCACACCCCACTGACCACAGTTAGGAATCAGTGCATTATGGACTATGTGCATTCTTAAAAGGGTAGGAACATCAGACTTCAGACTTAAAATGGCATTGGCTATTTTACATTCATGATATATATATATATATATATATATATATATATATATATATATATATATATATATATATATATACAAACACTTCAGCAGCTTTGTTTGACTTATCATCATAATCCCCCTCCTTAAAAATATAATTTTTCAAAACTGCAAAGAAAGTTGATGCACAACCACTGATTCACATATTCAACACACTGGACTGATAATGCAAAAGCTTATAATATTACATATGAAAAACAGGTTACTTGTGAAACATTAAGAAAGGCATTATTAGCAATTATTTAACTGTCCCAGTGCCACTGTCACAGTTCTGAAAACGTTTCAGGATAAGAATCATTTGTTCACTTTTTGTCATTCACAGGCTATTCAAACTGGAACAGAAACCAGTTGAGAGCCTGCAAAGAGAAAACCTTGAGACATATTGCTATGACTTCCATTGGACCTTTTTACAGTACTGACATTAGGTAAAACAGAGTCAGATGGATCAGGTACACGAACAAAAACTGTGTTGACCGGATGGCATGTCGTTTGTCACTGTGAATAGTCAGACTCAAATTTCCACCATAATTTCATATCATCAGTTGAGGTAGACCTGTTGTTGCTACAAGCATAGCTTTATTAGACATTGTTATGGTTATTATCATCTCAGATTGGTTTGGCTGGTTGGCTAGCAAACT